>NC_091932.1:44694628-44917128 GCF_041260155.1 Ptychodera flava | reverse complement strand
ATCATTCTATCGACATTTTATGACATTTTTATCCGCCCCTGTCAAAATTTTAGACATAAGGTCCCCTGTGAACTGAATTGCGGTATGACTCATTCCATGCTCTCAAGGTCGTGACCGAAAACATTCCCGATAGCAAAATATGGTAAACCACTCCTAAACCTAATGGCTAGATGGAGATTTACTGTGTATTCGCAATGTCTGTATTCTGATTTGTTCATTTGTTTATTATTTGTCACCACTTCCTCGTCAACCATGTCTGTGTGTATGATTAATATCTCACTTTCGCCGTAATATTTTGCATGTCACTGATTACAATTGAAATGTACTATCCACTTAAAACGTCATCGATGTGGTAACAGTTCGACTCCGATTTTATGAGCTGTAAAATATTTTACGATAACATTGTTTGTTATTTGATACATTGATTTCCAGGATCTGGAGTTACGATCTATCGATCAGAAGATGTTGATGATCACGCTGTCGCATTCATTCGTAGAGTGATTTATTGCATGATAAATCTACCTTGAGGTAATTTCATTCATTCTTAACATATTACGAGTGCTGGGAGGAATGTCAACTATGTATTCAGGATTTTACAATCGTGATATCGTGATTATTTTCTTTGCACTCACCCCTGGAGCACCCTTCTCTCAATGCCCCTCCTCATCTCCCCTCCCCTCCTTAAAGCATCGCCTCCATCGGTTCACAATGACTTTCATCATAGACAGTAGAAGAAGGAGAGGTAGATAGTTGAGTCCCCCTCCACTGTCTATGCTTTCATCAACCATGGAAAACAATAAAAGTAATATAATGCTATGTGTTAGCCAATATCTATCTTAACAAACATAGACAAAACATAAATGAAATACAATCGACGTCACTGGAGTAACTGTATGCTCACCTTTAATAGACAAAACAGGAAATACAATTGTAGATTCATAATTTCTGTACCGTCTAGATTTGAACTCACACTTCATGATTCATGTAAGGTTGTTGACCTTTAGAAATTCATATTCATGCCTTTGACTTTGTTTCAAATTCATCTGCACTACAGCGCTTGCAGAATCACCAGCTGCTACTAAAACTGTCTATCATTTCAGTCAACATTGAAATATGTAGATGTTGGTATATCTGCAGTTTAGCTTAGTTATCACCAGATACATATGTGTGAATATTGAATATGTATATATATATATATATATATATATATATATATATATATATATATATATATATATATATATATACATACATACATACATACATACATACACACTCACATATATATAAACACACACATATACATACACACTCACATACATACATACATACATACATACATACATACATACATACATACATACATACATACATACATACATACATACATACATACATACATACATACATGATCATAGTTTATGATTGTTTGTTTTCCATTTGTTCTTTAACTTTTCACATGTTCAAATGGTCAATAATAAAGGAAGTTATTTATCTTTTACGCACGGTACACCGTTAAGCGATTGGCTTTCGATATGCCATCCAAAGATTGGCAACATTTTGCGTGTAACCCTATTCAAGACTTCATGATGTACGTATTGATTCACTATACCAAGATTGTTCTGATCCTTACTGAGCTGAAATCGGAAGAGGGTACCTATGTATGCGATGCATAGAAACATTTTTGCGTTGTTTGCACACACCATAAGACGATATACAGCAATACAAGTGTGATGATGATTGTTCATTCGTTTCGTCGGACTCTCACTTACAGCTGGGAGCCCTCTCTCGGCCGTCTTCGTATCAAGGTGACCTTGCATACTTGACCTCACGGTTGCGTCGCCACCGAGACGGAAACTTTTGCGGGCATCGATCAGCCCGCAAACTCGCCTAGTGACGTCATAGCAGACTGTCGCCTGGTTCAGTCAAACTAAACAGGGACTTCTCACTAACTCCGGCCTCTTTTAGACAACTTCTCGGGACTTTCTGACCCGCTAGGATGTAAAGCTAATGATATCGTTAGCATATCACCTGTCTGGCAAGGTGACCAACTTGAAACAGACAAACACGATATGGGTGTCTATTTCAGCATCAGTTACAACTACACAGCGTGAAATAAAGGACACCAAATCAGAAGTCAGGTTCTTTGTAAACTTCATTCAGAACATTGAAAAAGTATTTTTGTAATGATTTTCTCCGCTTTAAAGTAACTGGGAAATTGTTTCTCAGGTCGTAAAACATTCTCAGTTATGTGTCCTTGTTAGATGAGCCCATCAGTCTTGGAGAAAAATCTAAGACATGTGCATTCGGTATTTTTAGAGACGATCTTCCTCAGACCAACAAATAAGCAATTAGTCCTTCATATATAAAGCCATTCAATGTTTGTTGTGAGCTTACACTTGCTGTGGATTTTAGCGATAAGGAAACTACCAATAGAGGGAATCTCTCTGGGGTTTGAAAGGTGTCGACCTGAAATCAATCAGTGCGGCTCAAAGGTACAATGAGATGAAAATACGCACAAAGGAACGAGAAGGCCGAATTTGGCCTTGCTGACCAGTATCAATTTCTCAGACGAAATTGACCACCATGGATCAACTGTCCCGTTGGTGGGTCAAGTGGCTGTGAGGACAATGAAAGCGTCATATGAAATGCCGTACCCAAATAATCGGGATAACGATCAAGAGATTCAGTAAGCGGGTCTTTTCTTACACCGGGTTACGGTTGCGTTACTTCATGTTAGTTTAAGTCTCAATAATGAAACACTAACAAACCCAAGGAGATCATACTTTCGTCACCTTTCATTTATTCAATCTAGCGAATACCATTCCTGGAAAGTGCTCTGTAGGCCAATTGAAAACCGTGACAGAAAACAGAGCATAAAGATACGCTGGTGAAAACATAATATGTGCTGAGCGGTCCATTGAAAATGCTGATAGCATTTAAGTCGACCCATTTCTAGGTTTTACGGTTGAGAACGGCGTGGACTGGGCAATCAGGTAAGGGACAGTTGGAGCACGGACGAGTCCCATCGGACAGTGCGGTGCTGCAACACGTTTCATGCCTTGAAATATCGGTTGTTTTTTACGGATCGGCCGGTATTGATGCTTCCAAAGAAAAGTCCGAACGCGTTTCGCGTCGTAAACCGTCTACGAATAGTCGAATGAAGCACAGTTTATGAAGGTTCAAACTAAAAAGGACCTATTACATTGGTTTTACGAGGACGTTCGCATCAAAGCAGGCTAAAACAGCTTCTTGAAATTCTTTTTTTTACAATCATTTAAGATTATTAAGTTACTAACCTACCTATTGATCTTTACCAGATCGTCTAGACATCCAAATAAATTGATAATAAAATTAATGTGGTGTCAATAGGGCCAATATATTTACTATGCGTGTGTCTTTTGTTTCATGCTAGTCGGTTATATTTCGGTTATAATGCTAGGTGGAGTTGGTGGAAAGACCAGCCTTGACGAATTCCTGACAACATTTGTAGATGTCATGCTTCGTCAAACGACGAACAAATGCCATGATCATAAAATTAAGTAATAAAACTTATGCTCAGCGAAGTGACGTGGATGAGTGACTTTCTATATCAGTCCTATTTATTAGTGTTTATCGCTGGAAAGAATGTCGGGATATTTATTCATGATTATAAGACAAAACAGTCGTAAACAAGATACCGTTACATTCAGAACAATGTACGCGTCTCTCGCTCTCCGTTATATCTTGTTGTCTGTTTTGTTTGCCGACACTAAATCGTCTTCGACATCAGACGACACCGAGCCTGTGACACTCACCGCTGAGAATGTGCCGATTCGATTTTAAGGGCATCCATGGTATAGAAACCTGACACAGGGAACTCAAAGGACTGTTGCTGTAACACGCGACAATCAAAACTTTCAGTCCTAAGACCTGTTACACATGTTTCTCTCCAGCGGTCCATGACTTTGTTGCTTCGTACGTAATAGCTGCTTCCGTTCACGTTTCCCTTCTTGGCTCAGTTTTCAGTGTCTCCCCTCGTATCCTTGGACCCATTTCGATGTCTCCCCTCGTATCCTTGGACCCATTTCGGTGTTTCCCCTCGTATCCTTGGAACCAAGGTCAATTATTTTGAAAAATTTCAAAAACAATAATCATATAGGAAGAACTATACACAGGACTCATGGGTCAGGAGTTTAATCCGGATGGACCAAGAGTGCCATGTTTATCATTTTTGTTGCTTATTTTCTTTTCTCGGCAACTCATTTCCTTTCTTTTGTAAAATAAGTGGTGTTAAGAGCTGATTACATCTGCGAATTGAACAAATTATCGCTTTCCAATCGTCTAA
Source organism: Ptychodera flava (assembly GCF_041260155.1). Lineage (NCBI taxonomy): Eukaryota > Metazoa > Hemichordata > Enteropneusta > Ptychoderidae > Ptychodera > Ptychodera flava. The sequence continues at coordinate 44,912,801 of NC_091932.1, read as the reverse complement.
GGGAGTCACGCTCAACACCTCAGGACGGACGAGAAATTTGACGACAGCCGATGGCAAACACCCTGTACATCTCCCTCCCTCCCTCCCTCCCTCCCTCTCTCTGCCCTCTGCTCCCCTCTCTCTGCGTTCATACCTTCTTTCGGGTGTCTTAGACAATCTCTGCTGCCTTTATGACGTCACCGTGTCCCATATCAAGCACACATTCATTCATCCATCCATCGGTCCATTGACACCCAGTTATCCATAAAGAAGACACTTTATCTTTCCATGCTCTTTTATCTGACACAGTATTTTACAACTTCACTATTGTCATAGAACGTATCTCTAAGGGGTTGTTCTGACCGACCATTGTTTGTTTTCTACATTATAACTGCAACAGCCATTCTTACAATCATGTCAATGCGATGATAAACCTAGGTGGGTCATGCGAACCTACAGAGAGTACAAATTCTCTTGCTCATGGCAACTGTTGCTAACAGAGCGTTCCATCACGAGGATAACCCCTCATCGATATTTGCCTGTGAGTTTCTGTAACTTCCAAGTAGGCATGTGCGGGTTTTTTTCTTTCTTTGTAAAGAAAAGACTTGCATTCAGTGTATCCTCTTGCGAAAGGAACAATCCGCCTCACCATTTGTCCCCCAACGACCGATTTCGGATAGGTAAGGGGTTTTAACCTTCCGAGTGGTCGTTTGTACCTTAGTCAGCGAATTTCCAACTACATGTAAACATGCGTGGTAGCTCGACTTTACCGGGTCACAGAGATCCAAGACATTTTTCAAATTCAATCTTTGAAAACATGGTCGGTGGAAAAGCTCATTTGATTGGATTTGGCCGAAACTCTTCAATTATAGGGTAGTATTCTTAATTTTGCCCAATACGATCTCTTTTCTACCGTGTAAGTTTTCAAAGATATATCTGTTGCCAATGCAACATGTGTGATTTCTGTAAATGACCAAGAACTATGTCTTCAGTTGTCACAAGCTGAGCATTGATTTGCTGCGGCGTAATGTAGAGTATCATCTGTTCAGCTTTGTTGTCATGGTTTCAGATTTTTTTTTTGAAATACGTGAGAATCACTGTCACGGTTCAAGCTCGCTGGAGTTTACGAGCGGTCAAGGAAAACCGTTTGACAACTCAACTCCACACAGTCACATGCCGCAAAATTTTGGTACGATTTGCCTTGCCTAAAAGTGATATGAACAAACCATTACTTCTTGCATGTTCAAACTGAGAAGCAGATACAATTTTTTTCACAACTTTTCTGCGCGATGTCCGACGAAGCGACGACTTCAAGAAACCCAGAGCATGGACATTTATCATAGTACACAGACTTCGTGACCTTTAACCCTAACCTTTTCCCATCGTATGTCCATTTCACACTTCATGCACCTTGCATTGTGACTGGACGCACAGAGAAAAATGACATTAAAGAGTTCACACGCTGACAAATCACCTGAACATCTTGCAGGCATAGATACAGAACTTCAGTGAATGAACTCTACGTCCAGGTCCCACGGACGACCTTGAGATTTTAGACAAAGAGTTAACGAAGCATGGTGAGGGATCCACCTTCTCGTAACATCCCCATGTCATTCAGATAAACTTTGACATTGCACGCAAAGCAATCTTCCTGTGATTTTCATTAACGTAAAAAGTACAATGAACAGGTCTATCGAACGTGCACCATGGGGCTTCTATGAAATCAGCATCATGTAAAACTTGCAATGGTAGGGTTCTCGAAATTTGTAATTCAAATAACAGCTCTGTAAGTTCTCTCGCTCACTGTCTGTTTCAAAAGCAATTTGTTAAGAGATACCTTTCTCAGATGTATTATAATCACAGTGACCCAATTCAATACTGAATTCTAACGCCTTACCGTGATATGTCAGGGATGTGAAGGACACTTCCCAGGACTTTATAACTAATACACTACTAGAACACAATTCCTCAGCAGCCAATTCTGAAAAGTTTACTAACTCTTCAATAATCAGCGAATCAGTATTTTGTTTATTTTTTAAAGTTTCTGTGTTATCAGCCTAACGTTTGATGTACTGTCCGGTATTGGTTCCGTTCGAATACTACTTCATAAGGTGTCTTGTGCTAATCCTAAATTATGTCGCTTAGTGTTAAACGAGTCAGCGCAGCCGATGTTCAATGTCACAGTGTCAGTGATCATAGAATTCTAGTCCGGACTGAAATTCATTATTCAACAATAACATTGTGTGATTGTGCGCAATGCCTTGTAGTAAGAAGACTGACTGTGTCATGCATCATAGTGCATTGCGAAAAATAGAAAGTTACGCGTTGTATGGAAGATAAATGATGAATGTACTATGAAAATGTTACAGCATTTGTCCCCTCAAAGTTGGAGAAAATAAAAGTATATCGGCTATGCTCACTGATATGTGGTGTGACTTCCTCTGTGCCTACGAGATGAAATTCCCCCATCCCCCGAATTGTGAGGTTCCCCCCAAACTGGACTCTTCCACCGTACTCAAACAATAAAGAGATCAATGGTGACCAGATCATGGTAGAGACAAGCATTGACACACATACCGTATTTGAGTTTGCGTGAAGGTTTATCGAGAGAGAGACGTGTTTGGTGGAGTTGGAAATGTAATGTCATTTTCTTCAACTTTTTGAACTCTCGAAGTCTCACCACACACCAAACCTAGTCAAGAAATACTTCTCTCTCAATTACATAAACATTAATGTTGAATAAATTGTTGTGTATCATAACTTTCTTTCTGTAACGTTTTGAAAAGTAAGACGTTAATCATCCTTTTAGTAGCACCTCACTAATTTTCTGTTATAAGAGTGGAAACATCTAAATAGAACACATTACACCAAACGTGCTCTGAATTTCAATGTCCATCGGTCGTAGAGGTCAGCATAGGCTGACTGAATCATTCAGTAAATTGTTCAAGAATAACTGATTCTACTGGTGCCATTTATAGGCAGGAATTTAAGAGATGTATGTATGTATGTATGTATGTATGTATGTATGTATGTATGTATGTATGTATGTATGTATGTATGTATGTGTTATGTAGGTCATTTACCCCCACACTCATCATGACCTGAGTTCAATTAGTCTAGAACATTCTCAAGGTCACTGCCCTTAATGACCTCACAACCTTGATTCAATTAGTCATGTTTGGAATGTTCTGGAAAGTTGATTAGTTGTGTAAGGGAGATAATTTTAGAACAGTAATTAGCATGTCAATAAAAGTTCTAGATTGTTCTTATATGCCTTTATAAAAGGGACGTGCACAGCTTCCAGTCAGACTTTTGGGATCGTGTCTCTTGTGTGTTACTAAACTCCAGCAGTAGTCATTCTCAAGACTTTTCAAGACCTTCACTGTCAACGCTGGATTTATACTGTGGACTTTGTGTAGCTTCAAGCCTGCAAACCAAAGGACTGTTCATTCATCCGACTGACTGTTACAACTCTGAGACTGGAGCTTTGCCGTCCCAGCTGAGATAAGTAGTCTGTACACTTTTAAAGCTTGTACTCTATCCCTGACTTAGCAATTAGTTTTATTTTCGTAATAAATTTTGTTTAAACGTTAACTGCTGAGTTCACCCTTTTGTTCGTCTTCTCTGCACGTAACAAATTGGGGGCTTGTCCGGGATACGAACATTTTGAGCCGTTTGACAACATTTTGCCAGCCTTTTAAAACTACTGTATACTGTGAACTCAGCGAAATTTAATCATGGCGGAATTTAAACCAGAGGAAATGGATGACCTTGATCAGGACACATTTGATTCCCTCAGAAAAGACGACCTCATAACACTGGCCAATTTCCTTAAAGTAGAAGTCAAAAGATCTATGCGCAAGAGGGAAATACAGTACCGTATTGCCAAACATCTAGTTGATTTAGGCCAATTTGAGGAATCCACCCTGAAAGATTATGAGCCCGAGTCTACCTTTGAACTAAGAAAATTAGAATTAGAAATGCAGACAAATTTGGAGATCAAGAAACTAGAATTACAAATAGAAAAAGAAAAATACAAATGCAGTTAGAAATGGAAGAAAGACAGAGAGAGAAAGATAGGCAGGAAAGATTAGAAATGAAACGTTTAGAGCTTGGACAGTCAGGAAAATCCTTCCCTTCACACGGTTTTGACATCACTAAGCATTTCAGGTTAGTCCCCCCTTTCCAAGAAAAGGATGTTGATAAATATTTCCTTCATTTTGAGAAAATTGCTCAGAGTCTGAATTGGCCTAAGGAGTCCTGGTCTATGCTTTTGCAGAGTGCTTTGGTGGGTAAAGCCAGAGAAATTTACATTCAATTGTCAGTAGAGCAGGCTTCAGATTATGATTCTGTGAAGGAATTAATTCTCAAGGGCTATGAGTTGGTGCCTGAAGCTTACCGTCAGAAATTTAGGGATTGTGAGAAGGTGAAGGATCAAACTTATGTTGAATTTGCTCGAACAAAAGAACAACTGTTTGATCGTTGGTGTTCTTCTGAAAAGGTCAGTCAGAATTATGACAAATTACGACAACTTGTTTTGATTGAGGAATTTAAAAGGTGCATCCGGAGTGACATCAAGACGTTTATCAATGAACAAAAGGCAGATACATTGGAGGTTGCTGCACGTTGGCCGATGATTATTCATTGACCCACAAATCTTCATTTCTCAGCAAACCATCCCAGTCCTTTTCCTACAGAAACAATGCAGGTAAATTTAACTCCTCCTTTTCGTCCAAGAATTTTTCAAAGGAGAGTAGGAAATCAAATGAAAACAGTTCACAAAATTCAAGTAACACTTCCACATCATCAGATCCCAAGTCTCAATCTCCTTCTGACAAACAGTTCGGTACACTTTCTTGTAATTATTGTAAGAAAGACGGCCATTTAATGTCAGATTGTTTCAAATTGAAAAGAAAACGTGAAGGTCAAAGTGGTCAAAGTGGATCTAAGCCCACCGGCTTTATTTCTTCATCAACTCAATTAGAGTCTAATAATGTGTGCAACACATTTTCTGAGGTTAAACCCCTCTTATCCCCAATTAATGAGGTCAAGGTCAATTCTTCTCAAGATAGCATTATGGGTATTTTCGAACCATTTATTCATAATGGTTTATATCACTTTCTAGTGATTTCTCTTCCGCTACCCCTGTCAAAATTTTAAGAGATACCGGGGCTTCCCAGTCTCTTTTGTTGGCAGATACCCTGCCGTTTTCTGAAAAGTCATTTTCAGGTTCTAAAGTTCTTATTAAGGGGGTAGATTGTAATGACTACATTCCTGTTCCTCTCCATAATGTCTATTTGTCTTCGGACTTTGTTTCTGGACCTGTGGCTTTAGGTATTAGCCTTTTTTGCCTTTTGAAGGGATTCACCTTCTTCTTGGAAACGACCTTGCTGGGACAAGGTCATTACTAATCCACTTGTGACTGATAATCCTAGTTTAGATCAGGATCCAGAGCCAATTGAACAAGAGATACCCGATTTATTTCCTTCATGTGCCATTACTCGAGCCATGTCAAAGAAAACTTCCGAGAATCAAAATACTCTCAAAAATAATGTCACAGATGTTGACTTAAATGACACCTTTCTCAGTCAGGTGTTTGACACGGATCATTCCGTTATCCCTCGTGGATTTGAAACTTCCAGTAAAACTTCTGCTGACAAAAGTCAGACATTTTCTCGATCAAATCTCATTGCAGAACAACACAAAGACCCAGATATTTTGTCTTTGTTTGACAGGGTAGATGATGAAGGTAAAACTTCAGATAGCTCTGTTTCCTATTATACAAAATCTGGTATTCTCATGCGTAAATGGAGACCTCCAGATGTTTTGGTTGATGACGATTGGGCTATAAAACATCAAATTGTGGTTCCAAAGCCCTACCATGCTGAAATATTGCGCCTGGCCCATGAAACGCCCTGGGCTGGTCACTTAGGAGTCAGGAAAACTTATCATAAAATTCTCAGTCACTTTTATTGGCCTAATCTCAGGCAGGATGTAGCACATTTCTGTAAAACTTGTCACACATGTCAAATGGTAGGAAAGCCAAATCAGACCATTCCAAAGGCCCCTTTACAACCAATTCCTGCATTTCAAGAACCATTTAGTAGGATACTAATAGACTGTGTTGGGCCCCTACCAAAAACAAGATCAGGAAATGAGTACATGCTGACAATAATGTGTACATCAACTCGGTTCCCAGAAGCCATACCATGAGAAATATAAAGACAAAGACTATAGTGAAAGCTTTAGTCAAATTTTTCACTTTATTTGGCCTCCCTAAATGTGTCCAGTCCGATCAAGGCTCCAACTTTATGTCTGGTATTTTTCAACAAGTAATGGATCAGCTAGGCATTAAACAGTATAGGTCATCCACCTATCATCCAGAAAGTCAGGGTGCTCTTGAGCGATTTCATCAAACTTTGAAAAACATGATTAGGACCTACTGTTTTGACACAGAGAAGCAGTGGGATGAAGGAATTCATTTTCTGCTCTTTGCTGTTAGAGAGTCAATTCAAGAGTCTCTTGGTTTTAGCCCATTTGAGCTTGTATTTGGACATACAGTCCGTGGCCCACTTAAGCTAGTTAAAGAGAAATTCCTATCAGACGATGATGATTGTCTGAATATTTTGCAATATGTGTCAGATTTTCGTACGAAACTCTCTAAAGCATGTGAATTAGCCAGAGAAAATCTTGAGTCATCTCAGCAGTCAATGAAAATCAAATATGATAAAAGCACCTCAAAACGGAAGTTTGAACCAGGTCAAAAAGTTCTTGTTCTACTTCCAATTCCTGGCAAACCACTCCATGCTCGTTACTTTGGGCCATATCTAATCGATAAGAAATTGAGTGATTTAAATTACATCATAATAACACCTGACAGGCGAAAACAAAAACAGCTATGTCACATAAATATGCTTAAGCCATATTGGATAGGGATAATCCTACTATAACTCAGCCTGTCAGTACAGTCAGTTCTGGCCATTATGAAGATAGTGATACTGAAACTGACTTGAGTGAAAATACTCTAAACTCAAAGCTGGGCTCGGTCAAGCTTCAGAACTCAGAAATCCTGGAGAAGCTGGAGTCTACAAAGTTGGCACACCTCCAGCCAGAACAACAACAACAGGTGAAAGAACTGCTCCATGAATATAAACACCTGTTTCAAGATGTTCCAACGAGGACAAACGTCATCTATCACGACGTTGATGTTGGGGACAGTAAGCCTGTAAAACAACACCCATACAGACTGAATCCAACAAAAGCGAAATATCTCCAGGAAGAAGTCAAATACCTGCTGGACAATGACTTTATTGAACCCAGTAAAAGTAACTGGAGTTCGCCGTGCATACTTGTTCCCAAATCAGACCACAGTTATCGTATGTGCACGGACTTTAGGAAGGTCAACACTTTAACAAAGACAGACACTTTCCCAATCCCGAGGATTGATGACTGCATCGACCGAGTGGGAAAAGCCAAGTATGTGACAACATTTGACCTACTGAAGGGATTTTGGCAAGTCCCTCTGACGGATCGTGCTTGTGAAATATCCGCCTTTGTTACACCAGACGGATTGTTCCAGTACAAGGTGATGCCATTCGGAATGAAGAACTCTCCGGCAACGTTCCAACGGATGATCAACGACGTCATATCCGGGCTAGACGGGTGTGCAGCCTACGTTGACGACGTCGTCCTGTATAGTGACACCTGGGAGGAACACATCAAGCTCATGCGGAAGTTCTTTGAGAGACTGAGCAAAGCAATGTTGACTGTCAACCTTGCCAAATCTGAGTTTGGTTGGGCTAGGGTAACTTACCTCGGACATACTGTAGGACAGGGTGAGGTAAAACCTGTTGATGCCAAAATCAGTGCCATTTCAAGTTTTCCCATACCAAACTGCAAACGACAACTGATGCGCTTTCTCGGTATGGCTGGTTACTACAGAAAATTCTGTCCAAATTTCTCCACAATTACTGAGCCTTTGACTAACTTACTTAAAAAGAAAGTAAAGTTTGTTTGGTCAGAGCAATGCCAACAGGCATTTGATACACTTAAAGCCATACTGCAAAGTGCCCCAGTGTTGTCTGCACCAGATTTCACTTTGCCATTCAAATTAGCTGTAGATGCTAGTGATACGGCTGCTGGTGCTGTTTTATTGCAAGAGGATAGTCATGGTATAGATCATCCTGTTTGCTATTTTTCACGCAAATTTAACAAATCCCAGAGAAACTACTCTACAATTGAAAAAGAGTGTTTATCTTTGATATTAGCTTTACAGCATTTTGAAGTTTATGTTACTTCTTCAAATCAGCCAATAGTGGTTTATATTGATCACAACCCTCTTGTTTTTCTGCAGAAATTTAAAGGCAAAAATCAGAGATTGCTAAGATGGAGTTTAATGTTACAGGAGTTTAATCTTGATATTAGACATATCAAAGGCAGAGACAATTTAATTGCAGACTGTCTCTCTCGTATTTAGAGTTTATTGTTGTTCACTTTCAAGAAATTTTACTTTAGAGTAAAACAATTTGAGTACTTAAATCCTTTTCAAGATTACATTTGTAAAAGAAAGATTTTTCTTCGAAAAATTTTCTTTTTTTGAAGAGGGGGTGTGTTATGTAGGTCATTTACCCCACACTCATCATGACCTGAGTTCAATTAGTCTAGAACATTCTCAAGGTCACTGCCCTTAATGACCTCACAACCTGAATTCAATTAGTCATGTTTGGAATGTTCTGGAAAGTTGATTAGTTGTGTAAGGGAGATAATTTTAGAACAGTAATTAGCATGTCAATAAAAGTTCTAGATTGTTCTTATATGCCTTTATAAAAGGGACGTGCACAGCTTCCAGTCAGACTTTTGGGATCGTGTCTCTTGTGTGTTACTAAACTCCAGCAGTAGTCATTCTCAAGACTTTTCAAGACCTTCACTGCCAACGCTGGATTTATACTGTGGACTTTGTGTAGCTTCAAGCCTGCAAACCAAAGGACTGTTCATTCATCCGACTGACTGTTACAACTCTGAGACTGGAGCTTTGCCGTCCCAGCTGAGATAAGTAGTCTGTACACTTTTAAAGCTTGTACTCTATCCCTGACTTAGCAATTAGTTTATTTCGTAATAAATTTTGTTTAAACGTTAACTGCTGAGTTCACCCTTTTGTTCGTCTTCTCTGCACGTAATGTATGTATGTATGTATGTATGTATGTACGCATGTATGTATGTATGTATGTATGCATGTATGCGTGTATGTATGTTTGTATGTATGTATCTTTGTATGTATGTATGTATGTATGTATGTATGTATGTATGTATGTATGTATGTACGTACATATACGTACGTACGTATATACCTATGTATGTGTGTGGAGGTGGGTGGATGGATGGATGGATGGATGGATAAGGTATTATGTATCTCTCTATCTCTCTATCTCTATCTATCTCTATCTATCTATCTATCTATCTATCTATCTATCTATCTATCTAACTATCTATCTGTCTATCTGTCTATCTATCTATCACAGTCGTTCTTTAGCTAACTTCATTTCGATAGATTCTCGACGAAATTCTTGAAAGTCTAGAACTGCAAATATTCATGGTATGACTTGGATTCCGAAAATTCCATTCAAAGTTCAGCTGTTACCGCCTTACCACATACGAACGAAGCAACTTTGACGAAATAATATTAAGCACAGCATGTAGGCATTTGTCTCCCTCAGACAATGATGAACTCGAGCGAAGTATGAAGTTTTTCATGTTTGTAGTACTCATATCTTGCAAATAAAATTGTACAGGATAGAATATCTTTTGATGGGTTTTTACTTCGTTGTGGTAAAGGAGATAGTGTGACATTGTATTGTATAATTCATATTTCTATCATAAGAACCAAAAGCGGGTTTCCTATCTAAACCCTGGGTTGCCACCTCGATTTCTCTGAAATGTCAGGCACCGTTGACAGTAGTACTTCCAACACGGCACCGTTGACAGTAGTACTTCCAACACGGCACCGTTGACAGTAGTACTTCCAACACGGCACCGTTGACAGTAGTACTTCCAACACGGCGCCGTTGACAGTAGTACTTCCAACACGGCACCGTTGACAGTAGTACTTCCAACACGGCACCGTTGACAGTAGTACTTCCAACACGGCACCGTTGACAGTAGTACTTCCAACACGGCACCGTTGACAGTAGTACTTCCAACACGGCACCGTTGACAGTAGTACTTCCAACACGGCACCGTTGACAGTAGTACTTCAACACGGCACCGTTGACAGTAGTACTTCCAACACGGCACCGTTGACAGTAGTACTTCCAACACGACACCGTTGACAGTAGTACTTCCAACACGGCACCGTTGACAGTAGTACTTCCAACACGGCACCGTACCAACATTGCCGACTACTGGATCTTGAAGTAGCGCGATAGAAAATGATAATCATGCGATGTAGCGAAACATCGAACTGCGATATCTATGGCAGTGTCGATTTCAGAAACCTTGTAATGAACATCCTTTTCTGTTCAGGCTATTAATAACATGTATCGGCATCCAGCCACCGGACAGACAGCGTCTCATAACAACACGGTGACGTCACACAGCTATTTAAAGCTATTAAAGAGAGTAATAAATTTGGAGAGTTTGCGTTAAATCCTTTTTAACTTGAATATTTTTATTTTTCGTCATTCATCGTCGTTTCTATCTCATTATCATAAACCCGATTACATCGATGATGTCAAAGCTTAGCACGGTGATGAAATACTGCGTGTTTCAGCCACTCCAGCGGATGGCAGTGCTGGTCTGATTTCCAATTATCTATGATCAACAGAGCTGTTGATTTAGTGCAATATAAATCCTTACTGTGTACCTTTTACAAATATATCAATCATAAAGCAGCTATTTAATATCCATAGTGCTAAATCAGTATCAATATTTAAGAACGAATGACTTATTAAAATATTGTCACCACCAGTTTTCAAATATCTGCTGTCATCGCCACCTGACTTACTGAAGAATAAACGTCAACACTTTTAGATCGAAGATAGCTTTAACTTATGGCAATACTTTCATTAATAACGTCCAACAGCTATTGCATTTTCCTCCTCTGCCTTCTGTGATGGGTTCATATACAAAGTGTAGGTCTTGTCAGAAGAATGCATTGTGAAAAATGTGCGATGACGTTGTTGACAAGTAAATATTAGTCCGGACTGAAATTGGGTAGTCAGTGATAACATTGGACATTTCACAACAAAGAGGCTGAATTGTAAAGACAAACACATTGAATGTCGACATCGTTCTACGAATAGAATAAGAAACTCTACAAAACGGATGAAATCTGGAAAATGTCAGAAGCTATCGCTAACAGAGTTTTACAGAGAGTATTCATTTTAAAATAAATGTGAAATAAAGCGTTCACAAACGTTGACGAAAACGCTTTTTCACTCAAGTTATAGTTTCAAAACCCAAAAGCTGGCAAGGACGATTACAATAGCTTTCATCAGACAAAACCTGACGAATTGTAGAAATAATCACGAATAGACGTTGTACGGTGAGTCCATAAACATATTCTGACCATGTGTGCATCTCAATTACTTTGAATGAGACTCTAACACGTAGTATAGTATTATATCCGATCAAGTAGAAATGTTGACATAATCGTCTTTCCCTTAAACGGATTAGCCAAGTGTTTCAATCACAGAACGCGTAAATGTCACAGTTGCGTTTTATAGTGGAGATATAAAGTTGTGCGACAGATGTAGAAATATTTAAGTCGTGGGAAGTACATCGACATCATCGTAATATTGACACACTTCCATTGAAACTCTCAGGCGCTCTGGTTTCCAAAACAGTGCACCATAAAAATATATGAACCGGGCAATTTGAGGCGTGAATGGTTGAACCTCGTTTTGGGTATCGCCTGGCAAGGACACGCAGCGCACCAAACCATTCCAAGAAAATTTACAATTTCTAGAAGAAACGAAACGTGCATATTGAGATGGTTGTACGCGCCGCGTCCTTGGCGGGAAACGCCACCAACAGTGTTGGCCAACCAGAAAATCTACAATTCACATCTATGTGTAAAGGAGAAGGGATGTTGCGGTGATTCGAGGAGGGGAATTGGTCTGTGGGTGGGAAGAGACCCCAATGATGAAACGATGAGGGAATTATTGTGCCGAAATCTCCTGGGATTCCAACGCGCAGACTCAGACAGGCGACCTCATAGGAATGTCGTCTTCGCGACTGGAGTTTTTCTCGTTACCCATTAGTCCGTGAAGGACAGGAGCTTTCCTAACGTAATTAAGACACTGTCCCGCTGTGCCATTAAGAATTTCAATCGTGTTCCCAACAAACAAGTACAATCAAGTCTGGCACAGGCTTTATAAGGGTTTAGGTATAACGGGTCTTCATGCCACTTCCCTGTCTGGAAGTTTGCCCTTGAGTTCAACCGCTTACCGTGTTCGGCTATGAATTTGCATCCAATAAGTGTTAGCAAGACTTGAAAGTGAATCGACCACATCTGAAAAATATACTCGATTTACTGCTACGATTATTATCGCTACGCAGTTCTCACTTACATCGACGATCCTGCCTGGGACATACTCTGGAAAACAAACGCTATTTCTTCCTGAGGCAAGCTGCAGAATATTCAACCACTCTGACTCTATACAGAAAGTCGCCCTTTTCAAAAACAAATGAGATTATTATTTAGACAGATTTATTTAATTTTGAAAATGGCCTAAGATTGATTTAATAGTGAAGTATTGCCAATGAAATTTAAGGTTGTAACTTTTGTTTCACCATGCGATTGATAAGCATGTCCCTTAGCCATGACAACAGCTCCAGCCTTGCACTATATATGCTTTAGGAGATTCTTATTGTCATTGCGTATATGACAGAATTTCTTTATCAAGCCGTAATCTGTGGAATCTGGTACATAATTGCCGATTAAGCATAGTAAGCTATCTGCCCAAGGCACAGCACAAATTAGACGGTTTTCACGACTCTGGCTTTTTGTCAGAAAGTTTTCGCTAAAGCGCAGTCTTTCCGATGTTTTGCAATTATTCACTGTTTTAGATCACAAATGTCTGACAAGCTGAAGTGCAGAAGTTTAAAGCCGTTTTAAATGTCTTAAGAAAGCACTGTGGATACCTTGACGAGAAACGTTAGCTACCATTGAAGATTCCAAATCGATAATTAATTAATTACTGTGGAAATAGTTAAATTAGCTAATTGACCTGATGTAAATGACTCCGCCTCGGCAATTCGTTGTTATATTAGTTAAAACGCTGATATGTCATTTTTTGAAGTGTAAGAGCTTGCATTGGGAGAATTTGTCACGAATCAGTGAGAATGCATAAAGTCATAGGATAATATAGATTTTTATACGATGGATCTTAAAACGTAATATTAGAACATAAATTTCTCCCATCATAGTTTATAACCACTGACTCATAACAATAAGATGATGGCAACATCTTGCATGGTCTTGGCAAGAGACAGACCCCTTCCTGTTAGCAGTCAACGCGGGAGACCATTTAAGACAACAATGAATGAAAATTCCTCTACAGTCATTCAATACTGCCCCGAAGAACTAAAAAAATGTTGCCGAATTGAGTTTGTTCACCGTCCCATGGGACTGGCACTGTAACATGTTTCCGCAAGGCACTCTGTTCAATAATTTCTGCTCGTTATCCGGAAAATGTTGTTTAACATGGTCTTGACTACAGCCATCGCACTAATTTTGTAACACGATGGTGAATCCACCAATAGGTTCTATCTGACTGTGCCAGACCACAGACACATCTACCCCTGTGGTTGGACTGATAACAGAAAGCTTTAATACTAGCACACATTGGGTCCAGGCTCTGAAATGTTTCTATATTCCACCAGTCACTCTGACTTCATGACACTGTATCGTACGCAGGAACATTTGACATATATTACAATAAATAGATAGATAGATAGATAGATAGATAGATAGATAGATAGATAGATAGATAGATAAACAAAATGAGTCCAGAATTGGGAGAACATAGACTCCCGTATTTTCCTTGAAATTCCTTCAAACAACGCATTGTAATTGTATTTGATAGCCCATTAGCTCTGTAAAAGAATTTATCGGATGCAAATAAATTCACTGTGTAACAACCACGTAATGTAAGGAAAGTAAAACTAAAGGAAACATTGATAACTCTCGTTTTACATCGAAATATGCGAAGTGTTTCCCATCTCTGGAAATACTTGTAAACTTTATGCCTCCACCTCCAAATAAACCTCGTGCACTTTATTCCAAAATGAGGCAATTATTCACTTTCAAAATTACCATGCAAACCGATTGGTCTGCCTTAGACAACAATGGCCGGACAGTATAAGCGTGTGACCCAAGGTCAGGTCCAGGAGAACAAAATGCAGTCGGATTTGAGATTGGTTGAAGAAAGCGTGTCCCATATAACTGGGTCTGTATATTACGTAAAAGTACAAACGGTCCCTTGTGTTTGATTCAATTGGAGGATCACAGCGTGGCTGATTGTGTGTATCTTTAATGCGTTCTATCCCCAAGGTCTCTTCTTGACACTCAACTTCCATCGCCGAAATTTAAAGTCTGGTCGTGTTTTCCTCCTCCTCTTCTTCTTTTTCTTAAATTTTACCTTTTTTTCTTCGATTTTTCGTTGGTTGAATGGTTGAAGGGAACGAGTGACTGCACCGTTACTTTGGTAGATATGATCCGGCTATCAAAATTTGGACAAGTCAACGTCAGTAGACTATAAAATGATGCAGAGTGATGTTTGGACTGGCTCGGCTCATCAATTCTCACCGGCCAAAAATTCCATTTAAGCTAAGCCTATAGACGGTGTACACAAAGGTAGCGCCACTGCACAAATGTTAATGAGACCGAAGTGACACAAGACGACTGACCTCGATCAGATTAGCCGGCTGGACAATCTATTAGCAATCGCATCCGGAAGCTTTTCACAGCTTACAAATATTTACATTTTGATCCTAACCATTAGAAAATAAAATTCCGATGGTTATCGCTACTATCTAGCCATCGATACACTTGAATGTACTTGTGAAATCAGAGGTGTTGGTTTCTATGTTTGGCACCAATAAAGATTGTGTATTTTGCTTTAATGTGATCCTGTCACGTGATCTCCGTCCTCCCTTGGATAATGTTGGATACGTTCACTGCGTATGGTAATCTTTTCCTAAACACTTGAAAATCATATCTGCCATGCTTACTTGGCTTTGCATAATTTATGTTGCATCGAAACTGAGATTTTCCCATCTAAAGCATAAGTGGGTCGTTTCTTCACCCGGACTTCGTTTTTTTAATGGCGTGTTCACAATCTGCCGTCTCCTATACTCCACAATGCTGAAACGGTACATCGTACTTTGCGCAATCAAAACATAGACGACCTTCAACTGTAAAACTGATTTTCTGGCATACCTACCGCCCATGTGCATCGGAGGCTAACAAAACTGCCCACTTTCGCGACTTCGCATCTTCTAAAGGTTGAAGAATCGTTGCCATGCCAACGTCCTCATTACTCTTATCTTTCCTAAAGTGGTTCAGACGCGTTTAATGACCCAAATATCAACTCACGCTCTTGATGCGATCTGTTTATGTTTCATTTTGAGATGCGTATTGCTCTATCTTCCGTTCAAGGTGTATGTTGGTTCGGCAGCTCTCCGAACCGGTCGTTTCATTTCGTGTTAACCATGTTTTACGTGCCACTACACCCGAACAGTGTGAAATCATAGAGGTGACAGTCAGCGTGAAAGAGTTGGGCAGAAAATCGAATTACGCCACGGCAGACCAGACTATTGTTGATTAATAACATCACAAAAACATGTTTCACTCAGACGAAATGAGATCATGGTCATGTTCGGGGTGTCAATCACCTACAGCGTTTAATGTGACACCCACAGTAATTTACATATTCGAGGATTGGTCTAGTATCGTACACCTTGTTATTCTTGATATTTCTCTAGGCATTCGTTCCAGCAAAGCGATTATTTTCCCGATTTAGTCATCTTTGTCAAAAACCGACAATTTCGTTGACGTTTTTTATGACGTACATCCCGATAGAGGTGTAAAAGAATCGTTTGTAAAGCAGGAATGGATTACGGAATGATAGCTAGGTAAACAAGCTACCTTAGTGGTCAAAACACTGATAAAAACATCACGAATAGTACGGTTGATGTACAGTTCATTTAGAATTCCTAGTTTCAATTTTGGTTTGAAGAAAATCAAACACTTTCGAACTGGAAATTTTAAATCAAAAATTAGCAGGTATATTGGATGACCTTGCAACATATGGCGACGCATCGGATAAATTTTATTTTCCTGTAGTAGTTCTTTGCGACCTTGGATAAAAGCACGGTGTCAACGCCCTAGTGGTGACTGCCCGCTAAACCTGTGACTTTACGAATTCTCAGCTTTGCGCTTGAACGTCTGAAGTCCCCTCGAAGAACAAGACCGCGTACAAGTCAAGACTTATTCCGACCAGCACGTCCTTGCAAGGACACAATGGCGGGGGGACGCGTGTCTTACAAATTGACCCGAAAGATTGGCAAAGATCCCAGGTGATTATGTCTAACCTTGTGTCTAGATTCTATTTATGTTTCGGCAGTGGCAGTGTTGTGTAACATCGGGGCATTGAATGTTACGATCTTGTCCTTCGCAAAACTCAAATCAAATATAGATTTGAAATAACAAACAACACAATATCGGCTGCCATTTGCATCTGAGTCGCCATTGTCTGGATAAAGCCTAATTTTCTACAAGTGATACGTATCCCAGGGTGCGATTACGCAAAGGTCTGGCCTTTGAAAACTAGGCTAGCTATTGTGTCTCGTGTATCACTGGTATTTTGTCAGTTGCTACTTGCAAATGACATTAAAATATGTAAAGTCCCTTCAAATGTTACAGCTTTCAGGCAGGATTATCTCAGGATTATCTCCACGGCGTCAAAAATATCTAAATTTAATGATTTGCGCAATTTTCGCGTTTCTTGAAAACTTCCCGATCCAGATGCATATTTTATTAAATTATTATACCGATCCACTACCTAATAACGGAAAAGGGACATCTGATATATATAATATATATATATATATATATATATATATATATATATATATATATATATATATATATATATATATATATATATATATATATACAATATGTAAAAAGGACCTCTCATATATATGAAAATGACATCTCATATATATATATATATATATATATATATATATATATATATATATTTAAGGTACAGACGTTTCATTTAACTCAAGTCAAATGAAATAATTATACTAAATTGTTTTCAGATCTCGTCTCATGAGTCACGAGAATACACCGAATGAACATAAGACTCGTTATGATACAAAGGCGCTCTTCACGAAGTATCAAATTTCCCTAATTTTATATTACTTTTTATATTTCTAATTGCCACTGATGATAACTGAAAAATGATCGTTCAATATTCTTTCTCCAGACAAATAACCGTGTTTTATCGTGAAACTATTAAATAATAGTAATTCCGCTCAGGGATCAGAAATGCTATCTCTTTGCACATTTACAATGAGCAAATAGGGAAAACGGAACGACATTCGTGTAGTAACATCTCTTAAGATTTGTTTTTGTGTTAACCAAACTGTTATCATATTACTCTCGTTTTCGACGGGTATTGGTGGCGTTTCCCTGGGAGTTGTCCAGGCACCGATCACCTTGAAATGTCTCCATAGTGACTAAATCCAGGCACCCAGAAATGGAAATGGGCAACATGCCAAACTTACTGCGACTTGAATTTGAA
Source organism: Ptychodera flava (assembly GCF_041260155.1). Lineage (NCBI taxonomy): Eukaryota > Metazoa > Hemichordata > Enteropneusta > Ptychoderidae > Ptychodera > Ptychodera flava. The sequence continues at coordinate 44,895,009 of NC_091932.1, read as the reverse complement.
GTCTGAACGATATCATCTAGTTTTGATGGATAAGCAGATTCAAGTTATATTCGTTGAAAGCGGCGACATCTTTCAAGGACTGTAAATATGAACGTCAAAGGGCTATTGGATTGATCGTGATAAACACAACACTCTTAAGGACAAACTATTTATTGAGTACCGGTAAATATTGTGACGGATGTACTGCTACACATTTCAAGGATCTTCACTTATCCTTGAGAGATGTGATCTGATTGGCTACGATGCCCAAGTAACGTAGTGTCTTCTTAGGCTTATCCTTTGAATTCAAAAGTATTGTCGTCTGCACAGCTCAGTCGGAGAAGTGAACGACAAGTACGATTTCGTTTCTTTCAGTTTAAGAGAAAATTTATCAAACCGAGTGTCTTGACAACAAAATGAAGCGGTCACCTTCAGCCTGCATACCATCCTCTATGATATGATGTTTAATGATATGCAGAAAGGTGAAAATCATGTGACGTCACATTTGACGTATTACTTGCTAGAATTTGATTTATTTCACTTAAGTAGATTAGCATTTTGGTTTGAAGTGACGAACGTGCCCGCACCTGCTTGGAGATGTTTTGTTTCTACAGATATCTAATAATTCTCTTTTTGTTGTAGATCAGAAGACTTTTATTAGATTGTCCTGGGCGTGTGAAAGGACGCAAATCTTAGTCCATTGGCAGCGTTGTGTTTGTGTTTTCACTGTCAACGCATCCGCCCGCATATAGGAACCTAACTAAATCCGTTTTGAGCATTGTGCAAGTTGTTCTTTCAGTTTACGGACCAATAGACCCGTTGTTAGGACGGAGGACATTTCCGTTGCGTTGCTCATTTGCAAGGACATTTCTTTTGTGAAAAACTTCTTTCATATCTACAGGGCACGACGACAGAATGAAAAGTGTAAGTGGCGGCAGACAAGCTTTAACGTCGTGACTGACATCCCCTATCATGTAACTGTTGAATACATTTTAATTATGATCTACGTTCATTCCGGTCCATATTGTTCTGTGACATTTTTCTTGGCCAAGCAAGCAGTTGAAATATTACTGTGTATACTCAATTGGAATGCACTTTTTCAAGTATACACTTCACAGCCTCCGTGTCCCTTTCCACCCACCTCTCTCCTCTCACTCTAGCTTCCATACTCTGGCCATGTTCTATATTTCAAAATCTATACGCTAGTCTTTTGCCAAGCACTTCATTTTATCTTGAGGAAATGCCTGCAAATTTTCATGTGGATTGTAACGGTCTAGCTCAGGGCAGGTCACCATTAGTGCGGAGATGAAATCACGTGACATAGTAACCATATTGTGTGGTAAGGATCACCTCGTCGAGCGGGCAGTTGAGTCTCCTAAACTATTTTTATAACTTCCTTAATATGCCATGGTGCTATGTCCAAGGCAATCACGGTCATCAAATGATACGTGAGGTGTAATAAAGTGTGCTACGACATAGCAGATATGATATGATATGATCTGATATGATATGATCTGATCTGATCTGATCTGATATAACCTGATATGATCTGATATGATCTGATCTGATCTGATATGATATAACCTGATCTGATCTGATCTGATATGATATGATATGATACAACCTGATATGATCTGATCTGATCTGATCTGATATGATATGATAAAACCTGATCTGATCTGATCTGATATGATATGATATGATATGATATAACCTGATATGATCTGATATGATCTGATCTGATCTGATATGATATAACCTGATCTGATCTGATCTGATATGATCTGATATGATGTGATATGATATAACCTGATATGATCTGATATGATCTGATCTGATCTGATCTGATATAATATAACCTGATATGATATGATATGATATGATATGATATGATATGATATGATATGATATGATACGTTATGGTTTGCTTTGATGAAAAAGAGTGAAATGATGTAACAATATGACAGGATGAGATATGATATCATGAGATGTTGTGTGACATCACTTGACATGATGTGATGTGACATGATTTGATTCAGTGTGATATTTTGAGACGTGACGTGACGCGATGTGACGTGACGTGACAAGACACAGCGTGACGTGACGTGATGTGACGTGATAAGATGCAATATTACACTATAACATACAATGCGATATGATACGATTTAGAAATTGTCATTAGGATCCAGTATACACACGATGTTACAAGGAAAAGGAAGGTTACCAGAGAAGCGGAAAATGACCTCTCTTACAAAACTTCTCAGTCAACCTAATTCGTACATTTGATCGTCGAACCTTTAAAGCATACAAAATAGCTTTATCTTGTATTCTTTGCTCTATTATATATCAATAGAGAGAAAAATCACTTGATTTATGCCGTTAGAAAAAGCCATTATTTAAAATCCAACATTACGAGACTTTCTACGACCTGATTTCTATTGTAGGTATCCCGCTTGGAATACATTTGGTCACGGTTCACCAGCCAATGGTCCAACATGTGTCCTCAAAGTTTTGAACATATCGGTGTCATCGTCACCCTGGCAACAGAAACCATAAGTTGTAAGGTATTTATAATTCAAATAGAATGTCTCTACTCTGGTATCCGTATTGTACGAGCTACAGAAATGAGGTTCCGATCCCAATTATCACATCAAAGATTTTTCCTGAACATTTAGTTTTAACGATCAATCGTAAATTAGCTTTCATTATTTCCATAACAAAATAAAGCAGTGGAAATTGTGATTTTGTAACAAAAAACAAAGGAGAACTACATGTAACAATTAATTGTTATGAAGGCCGAACATCTGTTACAGATAGCAGAAATCATTAATTTATAATCCGGATTTTGTATTTGGCGTCCAACGGTTCCAGCAACAGAACGCGACAGCCATCTGTGTCTCTCGTAACCTACTTCGAACTATACACATTTACCTGACTAGCGTTGCTTTATCAGAGCTTATACAAAATTAACTTTTGTCTCGCGAACTGCCGTAACAGCTTCCTATTCGCTGTCCCGTATCAGTTTCAGAGGACGTTTCCAACAACTGGTCTGATCAAATCTGTACATTTTCTGGCCTCAGGTTTGAACAAACAATCTTAATTTTAAATGCGTAATTTTCGCAGACATAAAACTGACGCAAATATATTATCATCTACTGAAATATATATAGCGCCAATCTGTTTCCCACGTCAGTAGCTGTAGGCTTGAAGACGTTTTTCACTATTTTTGTTTTAGCTTGTCAACCAAGCCTGCATATGGGTAGCTTGCATGTATGGCTTGCGTCCAGGAGTAGAACAAGAACTTACACTTCACATACAAAACACATATAGAGAAAAAATCATCAAAAATCACAGCTGCTGACCCTTTGACGTCAAACATATACTACTACAGTGTATGTATGTATGTATGTATGTATGTATGTATGTATGTATGTATGTATGTATGTATGTATGTATGTATGTATGTATGCTTGATTACGGACTTTTGGTAATATTTAACAAAGTAATATTACAAATACTTGACCTGTCATATTTCTGTAATCAGTTCGTTTGTTTTTATCGTTTGTGGCGTACGTCGTTCAAAGCAACAAGGCCCTACACATCTCTCTTGGATGATATGTAACATCTTATATACTACATAATTCATAATTCGGTCGTAGATGAGAATATATATGCCAATGTGTATTATGACCGGGTGTAAGAAAAGTGTAGTCTGCATCATTGAGAAGGTATTTCATAAATTCTAAATTACACTTGTTTTGTTTTGCGCCCAGCGTCCACAAAGAATATTTCATGACGTCATCATCATTGTCGGTGCTTTTATTTGACAGTAAATCGGATTAAGCTGACCAGATATCCATGACAACGTTACTTTACTATTTATGCCAGCCGCTAGATTTACCAAAACACGTTTCCATACGAGAAAGCCACGTGTCAATAAAACATATGGAAACGAAGCTTTACCTAATTTTATAATTCTAAAATGGAAACGCGTAACACAGTCTACTACACGGTCTGCTGTACCAATGCGTAAAGGGAAAATTTAATGACCTATTCATTTGTACAATAACTTGATATGTAGACAGATCACAGAAAGATCAGATTTCCTTGATATTCATATTGAAATATAGGATTAAAAACGATTTTACTGAAAGAGTTTTGTAAAGCACTTTCGGATATTACCTTTAAGATCATGTTCTTTTATGTGCACTCGAGTTTGATATGTATTTATTTCACACAACAGGTACACGTCGATACACATGTACTCCAAGTCGTGTTCTCTTTCATATTATTAGTAAAACATAATTATACGGGTCAAAATCAAAAAGTTCACTCATACTGTTAATCATATCATGAATCATACCGACACATTCCACTGCATACCTTTGTGTATACTGTTCATATTTATTCTAAATCCAGCAACAAAATTATAATGCTATTTTTGTGCATCACGACCCAAACATGTGTGCAGTCATTGTTGAGTGGTATACCAACACGTCATCATATGCAAATTAAGCAGGTCGTCAGTTATTTTCCCACATTGCGCTTTCAATGTTCTTGAGATGCAATATTGGTTAACTATAGCATTCTTACTAATCCAAAAATGGGGTAAAATAAACAAATGAGAGTGTCTCGGTGTATACAGACAGACGAAAACAAAGGTGGACAGAGGCAATAACTCACCGGACCGACAGTGAGGCAGACTGCTGTGACGAATACCAGATGGTATCATACCAAGTAGAGAGAAACATGGTGAAAACGTACAATGTCAAGGAGAAAAAATAATTTGGAACAGAGGTCAAGGAAAAATAATACAGATAAAATGCTAAACACGAGTACATAAAAGGAAACTCAAATTAGCCATGAATTCGTGAACGACAAAAATGACCCCTGTATGTATGTATGTATGTATGTATGTATGTATGTATGTATGTATGTATGTATGTATGTATGTATGTATGTATGTATGTATGTATGGATGGATGGATGGATGGATGGATGGATGGATGGATGGATGGATGGACGTTCGTTCATGGATCGATCCAATCAACATCCATCCATCCATCCATCCATCCATCCATCCATCCATCCATCCATCCATCTATCTATCTATCTTATAGTATATATCTATCTATCTATCTATCTATCTATCTATCTATCTATCTATCTATCTATTTATCTATCTATATGTCTATCTATCTATCTCTATGTATGTATCTTTCTCCTCTCTCTATTTATCTCTCTATCTATCTATCTATCTATCTATCTATCTATCTATCTATCTATCTATCTATCTATCTATCTATCTATCTATCTATCTATCTATCTTCCTATCTCTATCTGAGAATGTATGTATCTGTCTATCGTCCGTCCGTCCGTCCGTCCATCGATCCATCCGTCCATCCATCCATCCATCTCTCTATCTATCTATCTATCTATCTATCTATCTATCTATCTATCTATCTATCTATCTATCTATCTATCTTCCTATCTCTATCTGAGAATGTATGTACCTGTCTATCGTCCGTCCGTCCGTCCATCGATCCATCGATCCATCTATCTATCTATCTATCTATCTATCTGTCTATCTATCTATCTATCTATCTTTCTTTCTTCTATCTATTCATCTCTATCTATGTATGTATGTATGTATGTATGTATGTATGTATGTATGTATGTATGTATGTATGTATGTATGTATGTATGTATGTATGTATGTATGTATGTATGTATCTTTCTATCTATCTATCTCTCTCTATCTATCTATCTGTCCACCCCGTCCGTTCGTCGATCCATCTTTCTCTCATTTGTTTCATGGTTGCATAGTATAGCATATATTTGAGACTGCGCAAACCATACACGGCAATGAGGTTGTGAGTAAAACACAGATCAAAATGTTAAATCTAAGGAAGACAAGGAAATGAGTAAAACGAAGTCCATGAATTTCCTTAATTCGATCAAGAAAGAGCGAGACCTTATGATATGCTGTGGCGATATCCGGTGTGATTAAGTCGAGAAGTTCTTCCAAATTAATCGTACATTTCACCTTACAAATGTCAAACTATGAAACAAGATGATGCTGACGTCACATCTCCACCTTAATTTGTTTTAAAGCCAAGCTAGGACACATTTCTGGAAGACAAGTCGATGAACGTTCACTTTGTTGCGGCGGTTCGACGGACATCACATTATTGCAGTTGTTTTTTATTTTGACGTTACACCCTGTCCTTGCATGCCCATGTGCTGACTGCATCTTGGCAAAACTGAAAAAATCCGAAAGTCTTGCTTGACAAGTATCGGATAAAGATTTGTCTCGGAAGATATGGTAAAATTGTATGCGACGGAGAATACTTCATTTTTGTACTGACGCTGGCGGCTGACAGCAAGTTCCAATCAACATTTTCAAGGCGTCGACAAGACTCTGTACACTCCTCTGTATTGCCAAAATAACTGATTTTAATATCTAGATAATTATGTAATCGACTAGATGATAGATGCAATAGCTCATCTCATTTCTTATTTACAGTAGAATGCGCCTCGGGTACTGATAATACTTGGGAAGGCTTATTTTGAAGCTCTTCAATAGACATCAAATCAGGTCCAATAATCGTTATCATTCAAGGTAAACTATGAAATTTACCAGGTCCAAGGAACATATAGATGATGACAAAGGCAATGGGACCATCTTGAACCACGAAATAGTGGTGGTACCAGGTGTCCGGAATGGGTAAGCGTACCCTGCCAGCTAGCCGCACCCGTCAAGATTGACCAAAAGCGACAAATTCATTGTTATTTGGTGAATTCACCAAATTACTTTTGTGAGTCAAAATTTGGTATGCTGTCACTCATCATTTGAGAAACAGACAGGTCATATTTGGATACAACATCTCCGTATCTACCGTAGAACTTTCACTAATCTACTTTCTGAGAAGTCTTTCACCGTCTTAGTTTTGTAAATCGAAAATCAATTTTTGCCCGTGGAATTGACACAGAGATGGCGGCCATTTTGAATTTCAAACATCGGTAAACCTTTGGTAATTTGTTTCTCTCGAACCAAAATTTGCACGGTGACTTCTGGCCTTAATTCTTGATATTGTAAAAGAACTGTTAAAAGTGATAGGTGAAGTTTAAGCACACACCCTGAAGGGTCTATGGTTTCTACGCTGCCATTTTATTTATATGCTTTGACGAATGTTATATATCATACTAAAAGTTTATTCTAGTTTTAGTACTATCTTACAGACACGTGTAAAGAAGACAGTATCACATTGTCAATACCCTTTTACAGGTGCTCTCTCATCGTCAATAGTTCCATATCTATCCGTAACTGACTTCCACTGTTAGCACGACGCTCAAATCCCTTCCGTAGAGTGTATGCGCTGTAATGACAAACAGAATGACAGTAATTCCACATCCTCTTGGGAGTAGTAAAAGAAGATGTAGTTGATACACCTAACAAAAACACCAAAAGAAGGAAAGCTGACTGGCCGAAGGTTGGACATGTATTACAGCTATTGAATGTATCAAAGGGAATATGTAAAGACGAATAAGAATAAAAACCAATTCATTTCGTTTGTAACACTTAAGCACATATCTTCACGTCTGTCAGGCATACGCAAACGTGACAATTTCATCATAAGAATCGACTTTATCCTTGAAGTTTAGATTCGCTTTCTTTCATTATGTAATTAACCACAATCAGCAAGTACACACAAGGTTATCAAATGCGCAGTTGTGAATCAAAGGGTGCCCGCTGTTGAAGCAACGGACCATTCACGTCCCTGTGTTTGTAGCTGGTACCTGCAGGGTGGTAAATGAATCGATGACAGAATGCGCTGGTACATCATGTTCAATATCCACACTGATGTCTGGACCGAGGTTATATTGAAATGAAAATATTAAGTTTCGATGGATTGAAAACGCTTTTTGGCGAATTTGTTGAGGTGCGGTGTGATATTAAGTGATGTGCAGAAGTATTCTGTGATGTGATATGATGCGATGTGATGTGATGTGATGTGATGTGATGTGATGTGATGTGATGTGATGTGATGTGATGTGATATGATGCGGTGTGATGTGATGTGATGTGATGTGATGTGATGTGATGTGATGTGATGTGATGTGATGTATGTGATATGATGCGATGTGATGTGATGTGATGTGATGTGATGTGATGTGAACTGACATGATGTGATGTGATATGATGCGATGTGATGCGGTGTGATGTGATGTGATGTGATGTGATGTGATGTGATGTGATGTGATGTGATGTGATGTGATGTGATGTGATGTGATGAGATGAGATGAGATGTGAACTGACATGATGTGATGTGATATGATGCGATGTGATGTGATGTGACGTGATGTGATGTGATGTGATGTGATGTGATGTGATGTGATGTGATGTGATGTGATGTGATGTGATGTGATGTGATGTGATGTGATGTGATGTGATGTGATGTGATGTGATGTGATGTGATGTGATGTGATATGAACTGACATGATGTGATGTGATATGATGTGATGTGATGTGATGCGGTGTGATGTGATATGATGTGATGAGATGTGATGTGATGTGAACTGACATGATGTGATGTGATATGATGTGATGTGATGTGATGCGGTGTGATGTGATGTGATGTGATGTGATGCGGTGTGATGTGATGTGATGTGATGTGATGTGATGTGATGTGATGTGATGTGATGTGATGTGATGTGATGTGATGTGATGTGATGTGATGTGATATGATGAGATGTGATGAGATGTGATGAGATGTGATGTGATGTGAACTGACATGATGTGATGTGATGTGATGTGACGTGATGTGATGAGATGTGATGAGATGTGAACTGACATGATGTGATGTGTTATGATGCGATGTGATGTGATGCGGTGTGATGTGATGTGATGTGATGAGATGTGATGTGATGTGATGTGATGTGATGTGATGTGATATGATGTGATGTGATGTGATGCGGTGTGATGTGATGTGATGTGATGAGATGTGATGCGGTGTGATGTGATGTGATGTGATGTGATGTGATGTGATGTGATGTGATGTGATGTGATGTGATGTGATATGACGAGATGTGATGAGATGTGATGAGATGTGATGTGATGTGAACTGACATGATGTGATGTGATGTGATGTGATGTGATGTGATGTGATGAGATGTGATGAGATGTGAACTGACATGATGTGATATGATATGATGCGATGTGATGTGATGCGGTGTGATGTGATGTGATGTATGTGATATGATGCGTTGTGATGTGATGTGATGTGATGTGATGTGATGTGATGTGATGTGATGTGATGTGATGTGATGTGATGTGATGTGATGTGATGTGATGCGGTGTGATACGATATAGCAACAAAACCGTCGCAATATTTGTCCTTGTTGGAATAGTCCTTCGCCAAGCGTTGCTAAATTGGTTAGAGTCAAGTTGTTGTTGTTGTTTCTTTTTCGTTTTTTGTATGAAAACAAGTTGTTGTTTGTTCGAAAAGGAAACAAAACCTTGTCATCTGTACTTCAATGTCCGATAAATATCATTACAAGATATGTATGAATACGCATTGGTGCTAAATGAAAACTCAGTCTGTTTTAGTCCACTACATTCAATCAATGATCTTCTTGTACAGATTACACTGACTTTGATAAAACTTTGCAAGGGCAAATGAGATCGTAAAACACATAAAGATGACGATCTGTAAACTTTTATAAATTTCAAAATAAGGAAAACTAAAATATTTGACATTTATAAACTTAAAAATTGTATGACTTTGTTTGTACTGTTGAATCACGTGATGTCAGAGCGAGAAACGATCTGAGAAGCCTCATGTGCAGTCACTGTGTTGAGGACAAATGTGATCTTAGTTCATGTGAAGTGAAAATGAAAAAACAAAAAATACAGAACTATTTCCACGTGTTTTCTCCTGGTGTTTCCTGCTAAGTTTGATCTGGAAGATGTATATGGCCGTTAGGGTGGGTATAAGTAGGTGGAAATGTAGATCTTAGATAGATAGATAGATAGATAGATGATTGATAGATAGATAGATAGATAGATGGATAGATGGATGGATTGTCAGCTAAATAAATGACGATTATGTTACACAAATAAATAAATAAAATAAACAAATAGACGGTTAGATAATTAAATAGACAAACAGGGGCAATTGTTCTTCTGTTTATGGCACTGTAATCAAGGTACTTTAGACCTGAGAGTTAAACTCTGCTGGCCTATTGAAGACTATTCGGGGTGAATATACAGAGCTAGTAGCTTGATTGAATATTGACTTTCTCAGTGCCCTACTCTTTTCATTTGACATTCACGCCGACAAGTTAAAGAGTAGGCTCTATTGGCGGTTACATGCATGGCACCCCTTTGGGTGATAGATGCAGTTAAGATGTTAAAAACCTAATTAATACTCTGTGGAGCTCTCATCGAAAACAAACAATAGATGGATCGTCTTCGACTGTAAAAAGTTGAGACTAGGCTCGACAAACAGTGGGCCGACAAACCCAACTAACCGCAGGATCTTTTCTCTCAACAATTTCATTAATCCCAAGGGTTCGTCGCGTCGCTTGAATGGTCCACTGGTGACTGACTGGATCTCGTTAGCGTCAGGTAATAACTTTCAAATGTAGGACCAGAGAAAATCTTTTCAGTCAGTATACCTTTTGACATTTTTGGATGGAATGGCACTGTCGAGCTTCGCAATACAGTTCTACCCCGTTTCGTCAAAATGCAATTGAAGTTTGTAGGTCCTGAACGGTTTAAGTAAGATTTGTATAGAGACGTTGTAAAGAGGAAATAAAATCAGCACTTAATTTAAATTCAATTGCAAAACACAATGTACAATTAAAAACACGAATAGTAAGTGTTTCAACATGTTTACGATAAAAGATGAGTAGTGAATGTACAGAACAGTGATCAAAGGTCATAGCCTCGTCAAACCGAGCTCGTCTGAATGTGTTTTGTGATTGTAATTGCATTTATGAAACCATGCTGTCATATTCAATACGCCTCTTCCACTTTTATTGCACAAACCAGAGCCTCGGGCAAACTTGCTGTCGTTTACCCGGTAAGATTACCAATCGCTCACCCAGTAATGATTTTGTGCAATTGAAATGTTTTAATTTTAACACAACATCTATTCCTTACACTCATTAATTATCCAAAACAACAACAACAGTTCTTGATAAAACTAAAGATAGCTTATTCCTTTAACCATTTGAGCGCTGCAATTTGTAGTGTGCAACATTTTAACAATTTTATGAATTTTTCTGTAATTTTTTTGACAATTTTGGACCAAATGAACATCAAATTTTATTGGCTTCAGATTTTATCAAAATTTCAGCGAAATTTAGAAAAAAGTTGACTGGCGTATATTTTGATGTAGGTGACAAAGATTGACTTCGGCGCTCAAAGGGTTAATTTGTTTAATTTGTCGATTCTTTCATCATTCACTCCTCCCCCACCCTGACTTGAATTTGGCCAAAGAGCGCTCACAGTCGTACATGTTCACAACATTCACTCTAAATGAATTTTACAACGTGTGTTGAACTCAAAGATTATTAGCATATTAACATACAAGAGAACATACAACTTGATAAAATTGGAAAGAAGAATACGAGTGGACACAATTTATAACGCCACTGATAACGACACCATCGGTTGTACTGAAATTAAGAATGTTTTCATGATACGAGTTGATTTCCATTTAAAACCACGTGACTTTGTACCGACAGCTTTTTAACGATAAGAATTTGCCATGGTTAAAGATTGGATTATGTTTTGTACAGTGTATATTGTTAGAAAGTAAATGTTGATCCATATATCCACGTAAAAAGAGGCTTAAAGAGACAGGCGCCATTCCAATTCATCCCAATATTTTAAAATCAAAATGTATCTGAAAGCTGAATTAAAATAAGACTAATTTTTAATAGGAGCAACAGGCTATGTTTCTTAGAATTCATACCGGATTGGAACTAATGACATTCTTTCAAACGAGAAATAGTTACGTTACTGTGACTTTTTTTTTTCAATTTTTTAGCATTCAATAAATAAATCGACGTGTACAACATGACTTGATCAGTCGAACTTTCCTGCCAATACTAAAACTAACTAAACGAAATGTCCCTCCGAAGTTTCGAACGTCGTACTGTACTTTACATCATACTACCCTTCTTCTCCCTATCTCTAATTTTGGGGTCTTATACAACTATTTGTGGGATATCGGTGTCTTTCCGGACACCCGTGAAGAAAATGATATGCTGTGAGACGGGAAGACACACTACATGGAAACTGTGAAGGACATAAGGCACTGCGAGGGAAATCGATAAGAAAAATGTAAAGAGATACTGTAGAACTGGAGAAACATGAATAACAGTGACAGTCATACAGAGTATGGGGGTGAGGGGGGCTTGAAATATGACAGCAAACGACAATCATGCCACAAAGAGGAGCGTTGAAGAATGGGTAGAGATCTGTACTTTGTTTGGCACCCGTATGTATGTATGTATGTATGTATGTATGTATGTATGTATGTATGTATGTATGTATGTATGTATGTATGTATGTATGTATGTATGTATGTACGTTGTATGTATGTATGTATGTATGTCTGTCTGTCTGTCTGTCTGTCTGTCTGTCTGTATGTATGTATGTATGTGCACGTGTGTAGATGCATGTGTGTAGATGTACGTGTGTATATAGGTTTGTAAGTGTTAACTAGTTTGTCGACATCACAATCCGTATAGGTGCGTGGTAAGGTATAGGATGGAGAAGGCAGACGGTACAGTAGGTAGGCAGAATGGGAGGTATGTACTCAGATAATCGGGCAGCACCGTAAAACTTGTTACTGTGGTAGTGGTAAACGTTGGGACAAGTTGTACTAGAGTGAAAGCGAAGAATATGTACATAACATGTTTGCGAAAATAAATGAAATCTTCATCTATTCAACGTTATTGTAAGGCAATACATCAGGGTCTGTAGATATTGTAACACGGCGAAATCTTAAGTGAAAGATATACCATATTGAGATTTGCGTGACGTAATAATTTGAGTTGCACAGTTCACACAGGCTGTTGACTGGTATAAGGTAGGGATTTTTAGTTTCAAACCTTGATCGATAGAAAACTTGATACTGTTAATCACCGAATAAATCGAGCCTAACTTGACCTTGTGTGGTCACGGTTATTTACAAACGCATTGCGGTCACTTTCATCATCTACAGGGTCCATTGCCAGAACGGTTTTTGAAAACCAATTAACTGCCGACTACATGCCCAATCCTTGAGAAATCTCACAGTCACGGAATTGTTTACCACCAGCCATTGTTAATTTTCAAGTTCTCTTGTTCGTTTTAAAGCTTTTTGTCATCTTTTGTAAGTTTCCCTTTTCAGAAGTTCGCTATACCCATATCTCCCCTCCCACACCCCCTCCCGTCCCTATCTCTCTCTTTTTTCTGCCTGTCTGTCTTTGCCGGTCTCTCTGTATGTCTGTCTCTGTATCTATCTTTGCTTGTCTGTCTGTGTCTGCCTGTCTGCCTGTCTGTCTACTGTCTGTCTGTCTGTCTGTCTGTCTGTCTCTCTCTCTCTCTCTCTCTCTCTCTCTCTCTCTCTCTCTCTCTCTCTCTCTCTCTTGTAGCTGGTAGTTGTCAAATATGGGAAGGTCGTTTTTTTACTAAAGGTTAATTGTTTCAGTAAATGAGAAGTAATTGAGAGAAGAAGATACATGTACATTAGCGTTAGTGGTCCGTAGAGGGACAGCATTTCAATTCGAAATGAATGCTGAATGATTAAATTTCACTACGTTTTCTATGATCTCATTGCATAGAGATCGGTGCAATAAGATCATAGAAAATGTAGTAAAATGTTTGGTCCCTGTACCACCATGCCGATATTTCTAGTTCGATCGTATCACGTATGACTTGACGGGGATCGTGATTGGTCAGATTTACCATTGGCAGGCTGCGCTGTTGGGCGCCTGATTGGTTCTTTTAAATATCAAGATTATATCTTCATGTGTGGGCAAGCATTGGCTGATTCGTCTTTCTTTTTGTCAATTTATACTGATTTAATGAACGGTAACGTTCTGCATGCCTGGATTTTGTCACAAATTTGTCAAGGGTGCGTGTGTGGTTTTTGTTTATGGTTCCTCAGTGTGCGGTTTTTGTTCAGAGTACCTGTGTGGTAACCTGACCGACACGGGCAGCAATACGGTGGTAAATGTCACAACGTAGATATTTGAAGGGAATACTTACATGGTTACAGCATGAACGTGAATAGCAATCAAGGAAAAAATTGTCTGAATTTTGGTACAGAAAAAGCTTCGGTCATTCTCCGATTTGAACTCGCAAAGATGGCTAACAAGAAAATTTCTGCAATCTTGTGACGATGCAAACTTTGATCAATATTTAAAGCCCGAAAAGAAATTCTTGAATAATTCTCTACCCTCAGATGACAACTGTTGTACTTGGCTGAGTTCTAACGATGGCGTTCAAGCTATATCCTGTACAACGTGTACATTGTATTCCTGATGCGATTTCTCTAATTCAATGAGGTGTTATGGGCAAAGCTATAGCAGGCAATTTGTTTGGATATTCTATATATCCAGGATTGACAGGAAAGACTTCCACAGATGCATAAAATTAGTTTTAATAATGTGATAAGTGTCCTGTCATGGCACAGAAGGGCAAATTCCTGGCTTTATGTCATTCAAAGAGAGTATGATAGAAGAGCAAGGAAGTACGTCTCCCATACACGTCCCATTGTCTATGTCTGTTCTCCCACTGGGTGGGTGCGTTAGGGCATTCCTTGGTATCCAGTTCAGCCAGTCTCCAGTCGATACCCAGTTTTCCTGGAACGGAATGTCAGAAGATGTATTGAACAATCAATCCTTACACCATTCTCAAAGGCAGCCGAACAGTCAATGATGACCCCATGCGTAGACCCAGGTCAAACTGTCGTCCAGACGACATCAGAGGACGCTGAGGGAAAACGAATGGTAAAGTTGTCCAGTCAGAGTCCTGAATGTGAACAAATACTGTTTCATTTCATTCAAAGTACAACGGCTACAATAGATTCTCTAGTCAGAGGGGCAATTAATTTGTAATATAAGTGCGATATGAATTTTGAAACTATCACGCGTTTTTTTTTTCTGGTCGGGAGCTTTTTATTCACCCGTGAAAGCTGAAAAGTCAAACTCGCAAAGTACTAAAACTTTAACGCCGGCGTCATTTAGCAACAAAAGACATTTTACTGATCTGTTGTGATATAAAATCCTCAATAAAGTTGGTTTTATCGTGAGCATATACACCTAATGAAAAGTAAATTGGCTGAGGGTCAAACCACAGGATGGTCAACTTATAGACGTATTTGCTTGCTTGATCGCTTCATTAACGTATCTATGACCCGTCAAATGGACTCGTATAAGTTGAGTACCAAGCACCATAACCTTGCTAACCCTAAGGGCGTTGTCCATTGCCGGCCGGTAGAACGTGCACCATCACTGCCTTCACAACAGATCAAACTTCTCGTTTTCTTTATCCATCCAACAAACTGCCAAACTATGGCGTTGAATCCCTGCCAAAATTACGCTATGCCATTTGTAATTACGACATGCCATTCGTAATTACGACATGCCATGATGAGGTACAAAATGCGAATATTTGGACATGCAGACTTGACATTCGTAATTACGATATGCCATGATGAGATGCAAAATGCGAATATTTGGACATGCAGACTTGACATTCGTAATTACGACATGCCATGATGAGATGCAAAATGCGAATATTTGGACATGCAGACTTGACATTCGTAATTACGACATGCCATGATGAGGTACAAAATGCGAATATTTGGACATGCAGACTTGACATTCGTAATTACGATATGCCATGATGAGATGCAAAATGCGAATATTTGGACATGCAGACTTGACATTCGTAATTACGATATGCCATGATGAGATGCAAAATGCGAATATTTGGACATGCAGACTTGACATTCGTAATTACGACATGCCATGATGAGGTACAAAATGCGAATATTTGGACATGCAGACTTGACATTCGTAATTACGATATGCCATGATGAGATGCAAAATGCGAATATTTGGACATGCAGACTTGACATTCGTAATACGACATGCCATGATGAGGTGCAAAATGCGATCATTTGGACATGCTATTATGCGATGCAAAATGCGGACATGCCATTATGCGATGCAAATGGCATAGCTTAATTTTGGCAGGGATTCGACGCCGTTAGGCGTTGAATCCCTGCCAAAATGAAGCTATGCCATTTGTAACGACATGAGGAGTCGAAGCTTTGAATTAGGCTACCTTTTCCAGCAACCTAGGGAGTCACCTTATATCTTCACTGCCCCGGCGTATTTGCAAACATGGCCTCAAATGAGAGTAGCCAGAGGCATGGCTGTGTAGCTCGAGGTTTTGCCCGGGTATTTGGGTCGGACGGCAAAACCATAGCTTTGCGTGGCAGGGCTGTGTGTTACCGGCGTTATACAGCCTCCCACCACAACACCGGTAACACACAGCCCTGCCACGCAGAGCTAGACAACCACTGCAGAGCTACAGGTCCAACCGTACGTTCTGATATGTAGCCTTCATACAGGGAAGGCTATAGCACAGGGTGTTGTCTAAATGTCCGTCCCCAGGGGTGGGTAGGTGTTTCGTTGTATTGCTAATAAAGATATATTCTACCAACCTTTGGTGTTTTGGTCTTAAACTTAGCACTGCCCTTGACAATCTTTTATCAACATGCTGTATCTATTATCTGATGAGTTTGAGTGCCTAATTGGCCAAAGTAAGCAAGGGTAAATTACTAAGCTGTGGACGCTGTCACCAGATTATCACCGGATTAAATTTGACAAAGTCAACAACGAACGCGCCAGTAGTTGTTGACTTTGTCAAATTTAATCCGGTGATAATCTGGTGACAGCGTCCACAGCTTAGTAATTTACCCTTGCTTACTTTGGCCAATTAGGCACTCAAACTCATCAGATAATAGATACAGCATGTTGATAAAAGATTGTCAAGGGCAGTGCTAAGTTTAAGACCAAAACACCAAAGGTTGGTAGAATATATCTTTATTAGCAATACAACGAAACACCTACCCACCCCTGGGGACGGACATTTAGACAACACCCTGTGGCTATAGCGCATATCAGGACGTCGGAAAGTAGCATAAAAACTCACAGCAAACACCTTTGATACAAACTACCCGGTCAACAATTATGCCTGCGGTCTGAGAAGGTTATTTGGCGAATTTAGCCTTCCTTTCCTTGCCGGTCGCGGTTTACCATTTGGCATCTACCCGATGTCTGCTATTTAGCCAAATTACTACTGTTTAACTGTTTAATTTAGCTTTCCAAACTTCCAACAAAACTTTCAAAAACCGATAAAACTCAATTCCGCACCTTAATGGAGTTACACGAGGCACTGTCCCTCTATGAATAGCGGGACTGTGCTCGTTGCCTCGTTTGTATGATAGGTGTTGAATGCGTATGTATTGGTGTCAGTGTATTTTGTCTTTAACTCCACGATGTCGACACCAGTATATTTTGTGTATATTCTCTAAATCATGTAATGCAGTCTTATAGGTCTTGTAAGTCCGCTGTCTTTTGACCATACGTTGTAAGAGGGGGAATAATGCAATAAACATGGTGAGTTCTTGGAGGGTACAAAGTGCGCTCGTGGGGTGTGACGACCACCCCCGGCGACCACCGCATACCGCACATTATCTCTGCTGTGTATCATTTATTTTTCATTTCTCGAAATTAAATATAAATACCTTTAACCTCTGTTCATGCTCAGAACAGTGATTCTGCTACGCTCATGGGTCGTAGCTTGTTAGTACAAGTAGTTCACAAAACTCGAACAGGAACGATACATACTAGAAACAGCCAAAAAACAACCAACCAATCAATCAATCAATCAATCAATCAATAGATCGACTTAGAAGGTAAATTAATCTGTAAATAAATCCCAAACAATATCGACCCCCCCCCTATTAATTCCACTGCTTCCAAACAGTTGTGAATTATCTCTTAAATATTAGATCAACTGCTGATGAGAATTTCGGCAAATGATCCATCAAAATTCTCTGTTGTCCTTACATATGAATTGATATTTCAAGGCACGGAAACGACGAAAGCGTTGATCACGTGACAGATATTTGTTTTCATCAAATAATTTTATGACGTACGGGAAACGTTCTCTATGTAACTGATAATCATAGCTGTTTAGAAGTACTTGCTATGATTTCCTGTCATGGACGGACTTTGAAGTCTCATATCAACTTTTTATCCGACGCCTGTAACTGCACAGTGTCAAAGGAAATTAGGCTATTCATTCCGAGGGTAGAAGAATAGTCCTCATGCCGAGAAATGTTTTTCTTGAAAAATACACAAATCTTGACCCTCCTTATATTCTCTCCCAGGAATAACTGAAACAATATCAGCAAATTTAAATAACAATTGGTTATATATGTTAGCGATAGAAATCACAGCCCGGAGGGCCGGCGGTTTTGGGAGGGAGGGTTGCAATTTATCATGCAATCATTTTCGTAGGGTCATACATTTGCAGGAGGGTCTCCATATTTCGTCAGTAATTTCCTGTTCAGGAAATATCACATGGACAATCAAAGGTCTGGCAGTAAAATAAGCTTCTGTTTAAGTGACAGCCCCCCCCCAAGATAGGTTTAAAAAAATGACCCTCCCCCTTAGACGGTTTTCTAAAAAGTGACCCTCCCCAAAATTCCCCCCGGCCCACCCACCCCCTGTAATTACTGAAAGCTCCCTCATAAGCGTACAAAGAAACGTGAATGTGCAAAAGTGTGGCGTTTCCTTTCAAACATGGCGTCGCTTGTGAGAAACCAGCTCCCGGCAAACAAAAACCCGATATATAAACAGCAGTAATTTGGCTAAATAGCAAGACATCAGGTAGATACCAAATGGGTAGACTGGCATAGAAATTTAAAGGAAGGCCAGATTCTCCGAATAACCTTCTAAGACGCTCGAACGGAATACCGTTCGGCAACCATGTGCACGTTCTGTACGGTTTAGGCCTATCTGTGTAGCTCTGGTTTTGCCGTTCGACCCAAATATCCGGGCAAAACCTCGAGCTACAGTACTGCAGCTAAGTCTCGGGCTTCTCTCATTCGAGGCCATGTTTCCAAATACACCGTGGCATCGAAGATATAAGGTGACTACCTAGTTTGCTGGAAAATGTGGCCTTATTCAAAGTTTCGCCTCCTCATCATGTATCGCTTAACCTCATGCCCGCATTCTGCGTGGCATAATGTCATATCCGTATTCCGCATCGCATAATGTCATGTCCGCATTCTGCATCGCATATCGGCAAGTTCGCATTTTGCATCGCGAAATGGTATGTCGTAATTACGAATGTCAAGTCTTCATGTCCAAATAATCGCATTTTGCATCTCATCATGTCATGTCGTAATTGCGAAAGGCATTTCGTAATTACAAATGGCATAGCTTAATTTTGGCAGGGATTCAACGCCATAAGGCGTCGAATCCCTGCCAAAATTAAGCTATGCCATTTGCATGGCATAATGGCATGTCCGCATTTTGCATCGCATAATGGCATGTCCAAATATTCGCATTTTGCATCTCATCATGGCATGTCGTAATTACGAATGTCAAGTCTTCATGTCCAAATATTCGCATTTTGCATCTCATCATGGCATGTCGTAATTACGAATGTCAAGTCTTCATGTCCAAATATTCGCATTTTGCATCTCATCATGGCATGTCGTAATTACAAATGGCATAGCTTAATTTTGGCAGGCATTCAACGCCATAGCCAAACTTTAGCGAGGCGACCCCACTTATCTAAAACTTTTCACACCATTCATTGCGTATACATGGAGGTACGATTCAAAGTTTTGTGAATGCACTATTATGCGCCAGAAGGCATTGAACGATCGGACTCCTACTGCCCCCCCCCCTCACTACCCCGCCCCTGGCAAGCAACATAAAGTCAGGCAGTCTCTGTAATTGAGGGACTGTACTCTGTATGAGTTTAATCCCGGTTGGTCCACTGTTCACAACGTATCTAGTTTCATAAAACTATTCGTGGAAGATTGGCATTTTTTAGTGAAATATTACATACGTCCTTGTTACATTCTGTGTGTACGGCCATTCACCTACAAGTAAATGCTTCTACGTCTGTGTGCATATCTGTCCTTCTGTCTATCTGTGTGCCTGTCTATCTGTCTGTCTGTATGTCTGTTTGTCTGTCTTGTATGCCTCCTTGAATTAAATTGTATTGTCTCTATCCAAAATAAACCGGCCTGTCGTTCCTTGCATCACACGTAAGACGATAAAACAAGCTGAAGGAAATACAGCTACTGTACTTGTCATCGCTAGGTATGTGGCGTTTAGTCTGGACGTCGATGACATCGTCATCGCCCTTCGTCCCTTGCGTTAAATATTAGTATACGGAAAAGTCGATTTATAGAAGGCTAGTTGGAATTTAGCAAATCTCGTCGCGTGCCTTAACTGGGCGTACAATGTCTCTGCCAGGGTAGTTTATGATAACCGAATAAACTGCTCGCCTGACTAAAGAAGGACGCCTCAGACCAGACTGTCCTAGAAACGGTCACTGATTTCAAGAGTACAGACCCTTTGTTCGAAAACGGAAGTATTAAAAGTGGCCCGTGTTAATTGAAAAGACACAACAATTGCGCCTTATTCGGGGCTTTGATAAGTTTGCTAAATCTCTTCCAATGGCTTTGTCAAGCTATGCTTAGCTTCATGGACATTCCTTTGGCTTTTTTAACCGTTATAGTATCTTCAGAGAAGCAGAATAAATCATTGCATTCCATTACTTCTGTGACTGACAGTCGTCCCAGGCTGTCAACGACCACGGGACGGAAATTTCAAATTCCACAACCAGGCTCCCTTTTTCCCGTTAAACTTCCCACTTTCACTTAAAATACATAAGTTTTAATTCGAGTTGCGTACAATGAAAAACAGACTTGAGGAAGTGAAAGACAGTTTGTAGTAATGGATTTTCAACATGCCGACGGGCGAAAATTCACCATGGCGTTCGTGAAGGCATGCGTGTATACTCAGATGCAGTAACGGCAGCATAGCGAAGCTGCCATGCAACGCTTTAATGAAAGAAATACAAAAAATTGTCTTACTACTATCGTATTTCAAGCAGTAGCTTGCAGAAAGGCAAAATATAACACATCATAAACGTCTGACAATTCACACTTTACTATAGATCTAATTTCTTCTCTTCAAACTGAGCGACGATGACAAGTAGCCAATAAAGACGTGTTCATGGCCTTCTAACGTCTCCTCACTTCTCTCTGTGGTGTGGTGGGATAAAGGTAATGCTACCTGATAACTTTTTTTTAGGATTTTTTAAAAATCTTGACCATGAACACAGTATCTCTACAGTTCTGAATGTTACGCTGTTTGTCGCCACCATCAGTTAAACATAGCTTAACACTATGCGCCATGTTGCTGGCGAAACTTTCACTCGGAAGTCAGGCGTATCAACCATTTATTTGTATAAATCACACAAACTGTTTTCATCCGAGTGATCGCCAATTGTCCCTTGTCAACGCTTTCCATTAGGGTGCCTTCAAGGTCACTGAAACTCATGGAGGCTTCTTTCCGAAGATCATGCCGACCGACTGACTGACGCGTAATTGAAATGCCATCGAGACACATTGATATATTGTAGTGGATGCCAGAACTCAGGGTCACTGACCGCTCCCAGGTCACAAAATCGGCACTCAAAGTATCTGTGAATTTGTCCAAAATTTGGAGCGAGATGCAACATGACTTTATCTTGACTTTGCATTTGCTTTTACTATTAAATTGACCACAGCATGTCCCGGCATTTACCCGATTAAAACTTCTGATTATCCGTAAGTAACAAAAGATAAAAGCGTTTTATCATTTTGACCGCTTGTCAGGTTGTGCTGGTACAGTCCGTTTACCTGGTATGAGTGCGCACCTGGAAGAATAGGTCACGCGATTAACCTTGTCCAATTGGCCAAAGTTTACTGTAAGTAGTTGATAATGATAAAGTTCAGACCATTGAAAAATTAAATGCCAAGAACTGATATTTTATGTTATCAGATTTCTTGCCAATTATTTTTTTATAAATTGTTTAGATGGCAGCGCGTCTCCCCGCCCCCTTTACGCACGTGTATTAGGCGTGCGCAGTGGCAGCGGTATAAACGCACACGTGATGATTCCATTAAAACTTGTTCATTTCACCATCTTTTGATAACAAGTCCTTGAACCTATCTTGCGGTTTCTTTACTCGAAAAGCAGCCCTGAACTTTTCCTTGGGAAAAAAGTCGATTCGTCACTCTAATTGCCGAAAAGAAATATTAGGAATGCGCGTTTTTAATTTATTATCCGCCGTGGCCAAAGTTAGGTGTTGCGGAAGTTGTATTTTAGCCAGGGCAAATAAATTCTGCAGAGCCGGACAATCGTTGTAATGTATTGGCAATTTGCCAGCGCTTTGCAAGGTGAACAAAAGGTCACTGTGCCTGGGACAGCTACAGGCCGAACCAGCTGATGTGTAGCTGGTATTTGGACGGGCTGTAACCTTCAGTCGTAGTACCATTATCTGGTATTGTGAGCGTAGCTCTTAAGAAAACACGCGGCAAGTTTAACATGGAAGAAACAAAACAACAAATGTGTTTTCATCTCCATAGATGCACACTCCATGGCGTGAATTTCATCATTAAGAGAGTAAAAGTACCCGTGAAGAGTCAAGTGTGTTCCTCGACGCGGTTGGCACTCGCGTTCTGCGACCTGTCAATTTTTGTGGTGACCTTCGCTGGGCCGCGACCGCTTCAGGGTCGTTTAAATTTGTTGGCGCAAGTATTGGCCCGAGGAAGCAACTTGTAGCATTATACTGGCAATACTGGATACTGTTTGAAGAGCGAGAGTGTTCGATGACGCGTACTTTACAGTGAGAGAGGAAATCGCCAATTATCGAGAGCGCGAAGAGATATCGTCTGCTGGCTTGTAGGTCAAATACGGTCACATCACAGGCTGAGAAATAGACCGCCCGGGGAGCGCCGTCTAATTTTGGGAAAAAATCACGTTGATTCGACGCGAATATTTGAAATAATTTCAATATCATATTGTGCATTCCATTTGTATTAATCTTACGTTTTTGTCTTCACCGACTTCAGTGAAAACATTGTGTGTCTACAGACGGTAGTTTATTATGCGAGTAAGGGAGAGAGAAGCGTATACTTTGCAATTATCGACAGACATTTTCATGCAAGTGGAGAATGTATGGTCAATGTATACTCCGTGTTATGTGGTTTTTATTGAGTTACTGCGAAATCGCACTAATTTTGAACAGGTTTAATAATTCAGTGAAATTTCTGTGCAAATAAAGCACTGGTGATAACTGTATTTTGAGGAACACTGCACAGACATATTTTGTCGGTCGATATCGGAATTTTCTCTCATTCTGTTCCCATAGCAACAAAATTTGAGATTACTGGCTTAATCTTTCTCGTCACCGTTCGATGAAAATTCTTCAGCTTCGTTACGGTACGATAGAGAAAACAAACTGTAGTAGCAGAAGCTCTTCGTGAGCGTACCCGGACTTTAGTATGAGTGATATCCGGCAGAAATAAGAATTTCTCAATGGATTCTGCGAATTCAGCGCGTCAGTTTGTTATCAGTAAAGAGTTGCCGCTTCACCTTTCCACCTTTCAACTTCTTATCAATAATTGGGTGAAGTGGTGGCGAAATAAACGGACACCCCAAACCGTTGAAACAACACCATGGACGCATTTTGTTGGCGATATGCCATCTCAGAGACTGGAATGAACCATGAAATACCTCAGCGACTTCCTCGGCAAGGATCTCACTGCAGATTTAACGAGGCGACGACCCGTTAATCCGATCTTCTTTGGAAAGGAGAGGGGAGGGCACATTCTGACCCATTTAAAGGGTTTAATTCTACAGTGGCGGTATATCGATCATATCAGTGTATTTGCAGTCTCTAGGCGGAGTTAAAGTTTGGTCTAAGTTTGCCTGTATCGATTAGTCACTGTAAAAATTGACTATTAACGTTTTGGCGGGAAGATCGACATTCCATCTTCTGTTAAATCTAAGTACTCACTTGAACCGGTTTCAAAGTTCGAAATCTTTGACCTGATTCACACTTTACTTAGTTGGACTTCATCCCAGTACGGACTAGAACGGTGCCTGGTTTTGGAGGTATACGCCTTTTCATGTATAAAGTAGTTCACGAAGGCAGTGTATTCTGTACAGATACGTCTCTGATACCATTGTCGGCTAGCTGACGGCATCTTGATTACAGCAGAGTGTAATTGCCGTGAAATAACGAAGACGAAAGAAGGAAGAAATGTTTGGTCGGAATCAAGACGTTGGAGAAGTGAAACTGTCTGCAGACAAATGGACAGTTAGACATGCTACAATTAAAACGACAATGTGTACAACGATGTTTAACATGTCTCGGCGATATTTGTGCCCTACTTCTCCAAGATTAAGTATTCCAAATGAAATATGTTCATCTCTAAGCGAGAAGTGGTCTAGTTCTATTAGGAAGGACTATAATAAAACGAATTCGGCGATGCGAGAGTTATAATATATGTTTGCATTGACGTGGCATCCTAATTGTGTCAGTGGTACTTTCATCGTGCTTATCTGTAAAACACCGATGGTAATAAATGACCGTGTATGAATTGGTGCTCCTACTGCGAGTAGACTTAGCTTGCAGATATCTGGGTAAACAGGGCAGAGTAAGGGCATTTAATAGTTTCCGTGTACAATTCAAACATATGCGATCACTCTTTCTCCTGTTGACCCTGTATCGATCAAATACGTTTTGGTCATAAATTCTACAGGTGGTATACAGTGATAGCTTGTATTTCTTGAAGGCGTGAACTAAATCAAAGAAATTACCAAGTTTCCTTACTATATCCCTTTATTTGCATTTGATGTGCAATGCTTGACTGGACAATCAGTAAACGGGAAGAAAAGCAATATAGAAATTTCGAAATCGCAGAGAAATATCGGATCTATTTTCTAGATACACTACAGGAGTAATTACACATGGTAGTGCTGCCACTATCATGCCTCATTGCTCTAATTTCATTCAAACAAAACAAGAAGATCGTGATTGTAGGCTTGACGACATTTGTATTAGATAGAAACGAGAGGATGTGAAATGGCACGATAGTATGAGGAATACCTCGTGCTTTGTACGTCCATGTAAATAGGCGAGGGGTGACTGAGCTGTCGGGAATGTTTAACGCTCATGACAGACTGTAAGCTTATGTGTGTGTGCGCAAATCCGTAAACTCTCTTGCGTCTCCCAGGCTCCAAATAAATAATGAATCAAAGTAATTGATACACTCTTAAAGGTGTGAACAAAAGAAGAAGAAGTGAGTGGGTAAATTTTTGGACGAAACTTATGACGATTCCGAAATTTGTGACTGCCAAGAGAAAATAAGCTGCGATTAATTCACCCTATCAATGTCCCGGTCCACCTCCTATCTCTCCGTCACCTCTCCCCCATCCATGGCACTACCCCATTCTATTACCCTTTTCCTATCGCCCTCTCTATCCATGCAGGACTACATAGGACGTAGACCACAGGTCTTTCTTGTAAAATAATGATGCATCTGGAATGCCATTACAGTAAATCACACGCATCAATGGACTAGGCAGCTTCGTGGGAATATCTGGAGCGCTCCGCCACCCGCCTACACTTGTAAATACAAATCAATAGATCGTTAAATAAACACGTAGCACCATTTTTCTCGTATCTTATCGCCGGTATGAAAGCTACCTAAACGCGACTCAACAATAATCTGATTGTTGTCATGGTGAAGGGTACGCCAGGGGCTCGACCTGTCTGACACGCCATTGGTCGGTTACTTTGGCCGTTCAAACCACAGCCACATCCTGCCTAAAGTTTGTCAAGGTCGCACGAAGTAATCAACTATTTTTCCACTATTTCTCATACTGTCTACTTGTAGAGCATTGCCGCAGGCGCTAAGATCGTTCCTAGGGCGGAAATGAGTAGGCTGTAATGGAGAGATGCTCTGAATATAGTAAAGCATGATAGTATAGAGCAAGGGTGATCGAACGCTGCTACTCAGTGCTTTCAGGGATCATTTACGCTTATTATACATGACATTTGCAGCAAAAACAATTAATGTTCATTATTAAATACAAGAGTGTGAAAGAAAAATCGCAAATTGTTCCTCGGACAGTCCTGAAGTTCGAAGGAACCTGTTTCCGATATTGTGACACTTGTCAACTTGTCAGCACTTTTATTGCAGTTTTACAGCCGTACCGAGAACTTCTGATACAACAGTGTGAGATGACAGGTGCATCTACATAGGTGTTACAACAACGGTGTATGAGAGAGAGAGAGAGAGAGAGAGAGAGAGAGAGAGAGAGAGAGAGAGAGAGAGAGAGAGAGAGAGAGAGAGAGAGAGAGAGAGAGAGTGAGTGAGTGACAGGGAAGAGAAGCAACCTGGCAAGTTCAAGTGTGGACATATCTCCTAAAATGAGGTCACCGCCTCCGGACTGGATCTCTTGTTCACCTGGTTGTTGTAAAACACTGTCAGCATTGGAGAATTGTCTGTCTTACTTACACGCTTCCCATTCGCTGCTCTGTTCCTTCTATATTTTGACGCATTTTTCATCGGTTAACTTCACTTTTTTAAGACAATTTATTGATTTTTTTTCTCTCCAAGGAGGACATTCTGTTGTTGGTTCTTTCACGTAATCTAGACATACTAACGGAATTAGTTACTTTATTGCATTTAACGATAGGGTAATATTCAGTGGTTAATAATCAAACCGATATAGTTTCAAGGTCTCTGGGTAAAAATTTATTCATAATTGATAGGCCCTCTATCTATCAATCTATGGGTTTGATAAATTAGCTATCAGAGTCATCTGTTTGTCGCTACGAAGTTGTCGCGGTAGCTTTGCCTTCGTAATCGAGGTGATGGTTGGAGACAAAGCTGATGAAAGCTAATCGTTGATGTATAAGGAAGTGGATAGCGGTTCTCTTTGAAGGTTCACAAGGTGTTTGTACGCAGCCAGTGACGACGTCGAGTGTAGATCGGAATTCCAACATGGTGCATTGGAACCTGCTGTAATATCTGATTTTTCTTTCGGTCTTTTTAAACAAAATGTTTCTGAAAACAAATCAATCGAAGCATGTAAATATAAACGTTGCGTATTGCACAACGAATGATACCACTGTCGCTTGAGATATTGTAGGCCTTAGTCAGCCCCTGTGGTATACGAAAAAAAGGTTAACTTTTCTGTTAAAGCCGCATGGGCTTTCCGATCCGCATACCCAGTCACAAACGGTTCTTTATGATACAAGAAAGAGCAATTAGGTCGTTCAAAGAGTATTTCTTTTTTCAATGGTTCGTCTAAAACTTGAAGACAACACTTGCTGACATTCTTTCCGGCTACAGATTGAAGCTAATCATAAAACTAAAACTCACTCCAAGCGAGAGAGAGTTTGGGCTATTCCTGTTCAGAACGATAAACAGAAGTCCAACAAAACGCTTTCGTGTCAGTGATGTTGGGATGCATATATGGCTAATTTCACAAGAACATGTCACACTACATGTCAGATGTCATACAGACTTATGTTTCTCACCTGTCACTCATCAATATCCGCCTCTCCTTGGTCTAAGCTTAATAAGAACCATTCCACAATATACAAACTGTTCTCAGGTGATTGTGAAAATATCCACGGTGATGTGTAGAGATCCTCGGACTGGTAAGAAACAGTCCTCTCTTTCGTTTGTGAATCATGTTGTAAGGAACCAAAGTTGTACTTGATATCTGCAATTTGTCATTTTTCTGTATACATGGCTACATAGAAACGAAATTATCATCTGTTCATTTTGCTGTCATTAAACTCCCATCCAACTTAAAACATCATTTACACCTGTTATTAATTAATCTTAAAGAAACACAATTATGAATTGCCTATCAATCAAGAGTGTGGCAATTGACAGGAAACACTCAAGTGACATTGACCCCGAGATTGACACCGATCTCCGGTGATAAGATTTTGAGCTTACTCCATTCAGAAGTTAATCGCAAAAGACACACAAACTGTACCACTAGACATTGAAGACAGTGTTTAGGGTATCCTTCAGGGTTTAACACGCCAATTTGTTTAGAACCCCCTTTTAGAATGATATTTACGACAAGGAATGTCGTTTAACTATAGGTGTATTGATCAGAAGGGTTGGTTTCCTAGCAACGCGATGGCTAGGAACGCAGACCGGTAATACCAAGGCGAGACAACTCTGTCACGTTTTGTTTGTACATGATGACATGCGCAGCCATACTACCCGCATGTCCTTCCCTGGGGAAAATTACACCAGGAACGTCGGGATGACTTGGAGAGAGAAAAGTTCGTAATTAATCAATCAATCGATCAAACAAAACAAAACAAACAAAAAACCACCAACAAACAAGTAAAAAATCAACTGATGAAAGCATTGATAATGCAAATGCGAAGTTAACTACAAAACAAATTGCTGTAGAGTAACCACCACAAGTTCTAAGTCATATATATATATATATATATATATATATATATATATATATATATATATATATATGGAATATTCGTCTATAAACTCTTTGACAAGCGCGATGATTTCAAGTTTTCTATAGTGCGAATGCCAGATCGCGAAAGTAACATCCCTTCGTATATTTCTTATGGAACTGTATTGTCAGAATATCTTCGCATTGCTCGCGCAACACTTCTAATAGAAGATTTTCTTCCAAGAGTGCCAGCCTGTACAACTGGATGTTGTCTCAAGGAGGCCAACAACCTAAAATTATCAGACAGTTTCATAAAGCTATGTCAAAACATCCTCAACTCTTTGAAAAATCCAATGTAACACCGAAAGACTCATATATAACATCAGACTCAGAATAACTTAAGGTGTGGTGGTACCCGATCAGTACTGCTTGGGGAGCCAAGGCAGTTGACTGTATTGTTTTCAAATCCCCGAAACAGTCGCCTTGGTAAATAACTGATGAACACCTAGGAGATTTTGATGATGTTATTTCTTTGCTGTATATTAATTGTTATAAACTAATCCTGCTGATGTCATATCTTCATCATTCATATGACACAATCATAGAGAACCCATAATGATCTATTGCTTGCACTTGCATGACGTTACTTTACATTATTGCTGTATTTATTCCATCCGAGTGAATTTAAACTGTTTAACTACTTTTGACTACACACACACACACACACACACACACACACATATCAAAATGGCGAAGAGTCTTATCATTGTATCAATTAGGAAGCATAGTTGTTTAACTGCGGCATTTTTCTCTTTATTGAAAACAAAATGGACACACCCCTTGTAATCCTCTTATCACGTAGAACAAACCAAGCCTATCACCGGGATCGAAAAACTCCCACTTTGTTTTGCGGCATGTTGGTCCTACTGTCTTTACACTGAGAACATGGAAGTATTCTCTCCCATTCACTGTTTAGGCGTCTTGTAATCTGCATAACCTGTTAGTGTGATTCTCACAATTCTTGAAAACGACAAAGGGACTGCAAACCTCATAATTGAACATGAATGAATGATAGTTAAGTGACACCCAATATGTATTCATGGCAATGTGAAAAACGTTTAGAAAAATCGAGTATATAGCTCAACTATATTTTCGGTTAGATTTGCACAGAATATTAGAAAAGTGTCAAATTCGATTTAATTGTTCAAAATTGTATGTCATGTAAGGTGATAGTTCTAGACGTTTGAAAAGCTGCCTTGATAGGCGTTTCTTTGAATCGCTGGGGTCTTTTAGGGCCACACATACCGCCACAATACAATGACGTTTTGCAAGGCCTAAACTATTTATTGATTTTTGTCGTCTGCTCCTTAATCCACGAGTTGAAATAAACTGCTCCAGAAGCATTCAATCCAGAAAATAGTCAAATTCAATTGAACGCCAATTAAAGACTGACTTGTGTCTAGAAGCTTCAGAGCTATTGTGTTGGTGGACTTTAAACGACTTAAGGGTAAATTCCTTGACCCACATAAACCCTGCTGTTACGAATCAAAGTTCCCGGATGAACGCTTGCCGGCAATCACGCCCACCAGGAAACGGTAACGAACTTTCTGAGTCATTCTGCGTGCTCAAATATCAGGAACATTAGTTGAAAAGTTGTTGTAAAGCTGAGTATTCGCGGAGATAGTCCTGCAACCTGCTTGACAGGATGGTACACCCTGAAAATTGGTCTTGGTAAATACAGAACCAGCGACTACGTCCAGCCACTTCCGATGCCCGGATGAACGATGAAGGCCAAACGGTTTATCGGCATCTTTTGAATTTCTTTTTTAAATAAAAAGAGAAAAATAGAAAAAAAATGCCTGTCCATGGTCCAGGCGCGACTCAGTGGTTGTCAGGGATATGATTGCAAGAGATTTTGCTGCGTTGTAAGAAATGGCAGAGCACTGAATGCTGACTTTGCATTTCACAGCCGCAAATGAACGTATCCAGGCCACAGTGCCTCCATCACAGTGCCGCCATCACAATCTCTCCACCATCAGAGTGCCTCAATCACATGCTATGATAAAGTGTACATAGCGTTGCAAGCGAGCCGTGACAAGCCACTGAACAAGGAACATTAAAATCGTCCTTGCGGTCAGCAAAATAAAATGCTACGGGATTACCGGAGATTATCGGAAATTTAAATGTTGAAAAGTATCCTTTGAAAAGGACGGAAGATGGGGAAACTGGCTTTTTTCTCTCTCGAGCTTCGGTTCATTTTCGAGTGGTCTGCTATCAAATTTTACAAAGTTTGCGACTCACTTGTCCTATGTTGACGTGAGAGACATGTGATACAGCTATGATGGTTACAAGAGAAATGAAAGCAAACGATGGGGTCACTTGAAAAGGCGTGGACTGGACACTCAATTGAATGTTTGAAATGAGCCGCTCCCTAGACCGGAAGGGCACCTTGATCTTGTTTGCATAGCTTTCAGTTGCTATAGAAATTTCTTGCAACCTTTTCACAGCCCACATCCTCCATGATTCGTCTGTCCGCAGAGAGTTCAATAGACTCCTACAGAGGTAACCCCGTCTTCAGCACTCTTTAAAATATTTGTGTTTGTAACTTATTTTGAAAATTTTAATTAAATTTTACATTTTGTTGTAAATCCAGATTTCAGGAAAGGCTGTATTTCATTCAATAGAACGTTTATTTGGTCACTTGATTTCTAGAGCGACCTAGAAGTGTTCCGCTCGCTACCGGACGTAGACCGAATCTGTAAAGGTTTATCGAAGTTTAACCAACCGCCAAAGGGTAACGGTTGTTTCTATTATACCACTGCATCAAATATGTCGTTTCCATGACAACGATTTCCATGGTGGCTTTGTTCGCGATTATCTCTTTTATGCGTTCCTTCCTGCAAAGTAGGCCGCGATGGCAGTTACGCCAATAATCTTAATTGTATGGATTGTTTCCAAAGCCACAAAGTTGTTCAAAAGCACCAAAGTTTTGCATTTGAATTAGCTGGTCCGCTCGGATCATGTCGACGGCCCCGGAATCTCAGGCCTAATAGTTCCGACCAACGTCAAACTTTTTTTTTTATCTCCGGCAAATATTGCGTGACGTCATGGTGATTATTAACTAAAAGTCAATGTTTACTCGAGCTAAGGTGAAGTATGTATTTAGCGTGTAAAAAGTATTGACCGAATGCCGAGCGGACATGCCCTACTGTGGTGTTACTGTTCTGTGAACTTTTTAAATTGTTAACATTTGCAAAGACATGCCAAATTGTAGGACAAGATATCACAAAATATCATAATAACAAATGCTCATTACTGTTTGACCATATTGCAAATTGTGTGCTTGAGTTACGGCGATGATTTGATTCTGTCTGGTGTCTGGTGGTCTCAACAAATAACCCAAAATTGTTAAAGTATGGTTCACAGACTGCATTGAAATTGGTTCCAGAGAATTCTCAGTCCACAACTCCTCTTTCACCGGTATCCGTCACGCGAAAGCCGCTCAGGAAGCCGTTACATGAAAAGGCGCGAATTCATTATCGAGTCTGGGTCACAGGTACACGCTGGTCAGATCGGGTCATGATAAACTTCAAAATGGCGCGAATGGGATGCCCTCTAGCAGAGTGCACAGACTGAACCAATCAACCAATCAAATGTTATTTGAAATGTCATGTGACCCCAATCTATCTCATTCATGCTTCGGTAGCTCACTGCCCAGCACTATTTTACCTGCGAGCCTCAGTTGCTATCCTGGCTATATTAGCTGCGACGTGACGACTTTGAACTTGTTTCAACACATTGTTGCAAACATTGAATTGCAGTGGGTCCATGTTAATAATGGTCTTGACATTGAACAGGTACACCGGTCGACTCGCAGACAATAATCCTGCATTTGCTCTGAAATTGAAAGTATATCAGTGACGTCACTTGATTTCACAATATTCATAGCGTAGGGGTAATTTCAATCGCTACTATCTACTCTCGGAGACTTGGCAGCCGACAGACAGGCAGTAAACTAAAATATCACGTGTAACGACACATGCTATAACCTCATTTGTAAATGACGACCGCTCCTGGCCAGGGTCCAGCGATAAAGTTCATTGAGAACGAAATCAAAGCTAAACTGGCGACCCGACACATCGATCGATTTTGTCTGATTAAACGTGATAGCTCAATGGTAAAGACATTTCTTTAAAAACTCGGCCGAAATCTAGACTATCTGACGATCAATCAGAGCAATTTGTCAAACTTACAAAAACTCTTAACATATGCTTAGTGTTCGTATAAGCCAATGTATGGTACGGCTTTTGTCGTCACGGTACACGCTGTGTGTAAGTGGAAAAGGTTGTCCCATTCTATGGACAGAATGTTATACAGAGTTAATATTTGATTTGCTCACACAGAGTTAAGTATCCGTCCGATTCTCTTGCAGTGAACTTGATACCCAAACTTTTCTGCAAAATGTTGTAAAAGCAAAAAAAAGTATTTAACCCATTTGTCAAGAAAGGTGAGTCTGACAACAAATTAGATTATCCTTGCTATTGGCCAGAAATCGCATTCATTCACGCATAGACAGTAGTCTCCCCCCCTCTACTGTCTATAATTCAAGTGTCCGGTAAAACGTGGACCAAAACAAAAAATCACTTTTTTCGAAACTGTGGTATGGAGGATCGCTGACTAGTAGGCCCATAGTGACTTCATTGACTCGAATTCAAGCATTTTATCCTTCGATTACAAGAGTTCTAGATCATTTCTTTCTCTTTTTCTTTTCCGTCTAAGGAACCATTTCTAAAATGCTGACTCTAGTTTTCTCAAGAAAGGGGCGTTACGCGTTATAGTTATGTGGGGAGGGGGCGTTGAATGAGAGGAACACAAAAGTACCTGGCGGACCCTTTCCATTTCTTACAACGCCTGTGCTGATACACTTAGAAATCCAATATGCATCGGAAATAATGTCAGGGAAACAAAACAAGCACTTCAAACTAAACACGAAAACGCTATTTCTTGGTTCAACCTTGGCGTTGCCAAAATTTGTCGTAAAGGTTCTTCCCTCTAGAGCGAGGGACGTTAAAGTTTCTCATTCAAGTTTGCACAGGGCAGCCCACTTTCAATTTGAAGTACAAAGACAACTCGAAGTTGTAAAGGGTTTACTTTATGGTAGTCAAACATTGTTCAAATGACATTCGAGCGTGGGATAGGTCGGATTTTGAACCCCGGGTAAGCTGAACTCTCTACTTCTTTCAAGCTATTCATGCGATAGCAAACGACAACCCACAAAAGACGCGGGGTCACAGAATACATTCACAGTATAACCGATGAATGAAGATTTTCCCGCCATTTTTCTCCTTGAGTCGCGATCCGTTTACGCCGATTCCTTGAAACAAATCGAAAGGGAGAATAAAGGGTGAAAAAAGACTACAGAACAAGTGTTTGGTACCCTGCTCTCGACCATGGGAACATGCCCCAATGCGACGCCCGTGTCTCCATGGAGACCAAATAACTAAAATTCCTCTCGGGGTAATATATTTTCTCTACTGTAGGTCTTTCTGATGTTCCTCCTCCGGGCTAAATATTTTCAAGGGTTGTTGCAGAGCGCAAAGCTGCAGAACGCGAACGCGAATTCGTCGGAACAAGGGACTGACCAAGGTGACACTGACCGTGGCATGTCATATCTGTCGAGGGGTAGGTAAAAAAAGACAGAAAAGCGACAAGATGGGATGGGATTGCCTACAAAATAGGCAAAATTTAACCAATAGAAACACTCGGCACAATTAAATCCATCTTAAGAATTGTATTCAACAATTGTGTGTCTATTTGATTTATCAAAGTTCGCCAAATATTCTTCCTGCACGTTTACTATCACACAAAACATTTCATGAATATACAAGGATCGGTTTACACATCGTGGTCAAAACACCCTCTGGTTAAAAATAGAGTCTGCAGCAAAAAGCCCGATTAATCTCTAGTATTTCGTGATTTAATTCTTGTAAGTGGGTTTGAGGACGTAAGCCTTAAGTACCAGTTCCCAGTATAGAGACAGCCTGAGGTGAGCCACTTCAAACATTGCGTCATCAGGAAAAATGGTTTCTTAAAGAGTTCTCAGAAGTTAAACCAGGACAAGCTTGACTTCTCTAAGGGAGATAGGAATATGCGCTTTTAATTTCTTAATCAAAAGCTGATTGTGGAATTAGAAAATTTTAAATCATGTCGTTGTCATAGCAGCAAAAGTTGACAATTATGACGTCACACGTCTCGTTACCTGCGCTTCGTATGTGACTTCTCACATCTATGGTACAGTGGCTATCAATTATGGACATTAAATATTGCAGTATGCAAACTTTTGGATGTTGAATAAATGTGTTACGATCATAGAATGACGAAGACAATCGCAATTACATGATCACGCGGGCGTTTCCA
Organism: Ptychodera flava; assembly: GCF_041260155.1. Lineage (NCBI taxonomy): Eukaryota > Metazoa > Hemichordata > Enteropneusta > Ptychoderidae > Ptychodera > Ptychodera flava. Next base: position 44,860,000 of record NC_091932.1, on the reverse strand, counting down.
ACAACAACAGCAGCAGTGCAAACAACAACAACAACACTATCAGCGGCAGCAACAACAACAACCACAACAACAACAACAACAACAACAACAACAACAACAACAACAACAACAACAACAACAACAATAATAATAATAATAATAATACTAATAATGACAAGAAGAAGAAGAAGAAGAAGAAAATCTTCTCTTAAAATATCGTTTTATTAGCGGTTCAAGGTTTAGGCGACTTGCATTTTTCATATGCCTGTAACTTTTCCATCTTAAACAAATATTCGAGAGCAATGGTACATTTTCAAACATTATCGGTAAAAGAGAAACTAAAAAATGGTACGTAAAAATAAATACAGTAGGAACAACAGTAGCAAGTGAGAGCAATAAGTTACAGTAGTAAGTGACAGTGACACCAGTGAGTGACAGTAGAATTTGCAGTCATGGAGATAGTAGTAGCTTTTTACTCGTCTTAAGTCGTAATTCAGAAGTAGTAATCACACCATGTAGTGAGTAAGAGTACCACCAACACGACTGCTTTGGTTACTATGATACTTGTCCCCGACTGCCCTACCTTGGCGTTTCAGAAACGCTGCTTACTTGAAATAACACCTTGGTATAAACTCCAAACATATCACAAACAAAATAGGCAACATAAAATTTGTATGATGTCCATTTCTCTCCCCGAGTCCGATAAGATTATGTTTGATGCTCTATGTTCTCAGTGTCTCAATTGTAGTAAAATACATGTGTCATAGTTCAATAATATACTAGCGATGGAAGTGGTAAAGTTCATCAAAGGTCACAAACTGTGTGCCAAAGGCTGAGTTCGCGTGTACCATAAACTCGGACAACTCGTAAATCACAGGGCGTACACATTATTGCAAAGTCATGATACTTCAGCGGCTGAATGGTTTTAAAGTGCTACTTTAAACAACGACCAGGCAACCCACTGTGATTATGAACACCTTCCTTACCGGGTACGACTGGGTAGGGCTTCGCTTGGAGTGATATTGCAGAGTCTTGAACCAAAACTGCTTGATATCGCCTGTTCTGTAAATGAACAAAATGTGCTAATCATGCCACACGCAAAACGCAATTTTGGGTGACTGTTCACCTACGATGAGGGGAACCAGGGATAGTGCGTCGGTTGGTCTCATTCAGTTCTACCTTGCCCTTGACAAACGCAGGACCTGGCGGATTCCAATAAGCTTATACTATCGGGATTATTTAATATTACAACAGCCTGGAGGTGAAATGGTTGCATGCCGTTACTGTATTACATATTTGTTTTCAGTCATTCATATCTTACGCATCGATGTATACAAACTGTCTGCATATTATATCGGATTACTGGAAGACAAAGAGATCGGGTGTTGAGACCTCATTCGACATGGTTCAGCCAATGAGAGTTCAAAGTGCTGCCTGCCACTGCTATTGTTTTACGATATCTACTCTTTGACATCGTACGTTACGTTCATATAAATAACAATGCAAATTCAACGTAGACATTCAATGGCTTCATGTACACCATTGCCTGGTCCATGTGACTTTTAAAGCACCGTGACCAGCTGTGACCACGTCTAACAATAGGTTCAACAGAGAAAACAAAAAGGATTATTTGTCTTTCCTGTAAAACAAAAGGAAAAACGTCGATTATACCAGGGTGTCTTTATAATTGTCCCCATATGCTAATTGAATTAAATAAGATTCTTGATTTGCGCCGTTAAATTTGTTCATTGACCGGCAAGGACAATTGACAATCGGACCGGAAAGCAATACTTTTATTTCTTACTCGATTGCATGACTACTATTCAAAACCAGAAATAAAATGAGTCGGCAACGGTAAAATAATCAGAACAATCCCAACAGCAGACAATTACAACCAAAAAAATAAAAAAAATCGACGGATCAATTTTATAAGAGGTATATATATTGCATGATTTTTGCTCGTGTTTAATGAAATAACAAGTAACATTGTGCTCTCATATACTCTAAGGGAAAAAGAATTTTTGCCACTCTTACCAATATTTCAATGCCGTGCTTTCTTGAAAGTTTCGAATAAAATATGTGTATTATTTAACTATTATCTTAATGTGTTTATTGACCTGAATAAATGACTGCACACAATTATCCGGTACAAGAGATTAGTGCACTTTGACCTGCATGTTCGTGCAGCACAACTTGAAGATCACAAAATATTGAGAAGAGTACTTTCCAGAGAAGGAGTTCTACTGACAGGGTTAGGGTCACGTGTATATGAGGTCTTCTATCTTTTGTCATATTGTATCAGCGGAGTTTTTGTTGACAGCCTTTAAAAACAAAACACAATCGCTGTTAGAATCATGACTGAAAACAAAATGAAGCATATCTGAAATAAATAATGCCAATGTCTGTCTTTCAGCAGACATCCAACGGAAGAAAACCATTCACTGTAGTCTTTACACGATCGCCGTCCTAAATTTTACTTTACTTTTGTTATAATGCACGTGTTTCCCATTCATGAAACTCATATTTATTTGCCTATTTTTTGTCTGTTACAAAGACAGGTCGGGTTCAGAAATAGCAAGGCCGTCGAACAGACCGTTAATAAAGCGGGCTTAAGCTTTGTGCCGATATAGCACAACAGATGGACACCACCTTTTGTTTGACCTTGACACTGACTTTTGGATGTACGGTTTAAGTTGGCGCTAAAATCAACAGGAAAACGTTACCTTAAAAATCATTTTGAATTCTTGACGCGAGTCTTTAGGTCACTAGCCTTTGGCGGGTGATCTGTATTATTATCCAATCAGGAACCAAGGGCGACAATGATGGAGCAGCTGTAATACGTGTTAAGAATAAAACACAGCATCATCATTCTGCCATCGTCTTACATGACCGTAAATCTGTGATCTTTTGACATCCTCTGAAGAGCACAATGCTGTTTCTTTGTTTTGTTGTGATCATCTTAGATTGTTTAGGTAGAATGTGCCCTCTGGAATAGATATTCGGATTCTAAAACTTTTACAATACGTCTTTAGTCAACAACTTGTAAGGGCTCATTATGAAGCTCATGGAGTAAGGCCTATTTTTGTGAAAATCAAAAATTCAATTTTCCCCATAGAGTTCACAGAGGGACTTCGCCATTTTTAATTTCACGTGTCTGTAAATATTGGGTAATTTGTTTCCAAAGTACCAAATTTTGCACGACGACCCCTGATATGTATTCTTGATTTCGAAGGTGTGAGCAAAATTGAAGCCTTTGAATTTGGAAGCGCGTAGCACCTTAATATAGAAGCGGTGAGTATGTCTTGTTCGACTCACGTCAACATCGAATCGCTCTTCGCATGCCAGGGCAGTGACAGGCAATGATGAAAGCTTTCACCGGTCACTTCATGATAATGACTATTTCGTGTGTTTTTTTCTGTGGTCCAAATTCACTCTTTTCAACATAATCAGTTTGGAACGAAAGTTTTCTTGGGGTTGTCTTTTTGTTCAGAATGAACTTTACAGCAGAAACGTTAATCTCCGCCTAAGACGTCCCAAATGCTTCGGTGCTGTATGGACGGAGCATTTCGTTGCCATGGTGCCGTGGAGACATCCTCTATTGAGTATAAGAGACTCACTTATATCAGTGGGTGTTTGTTCCTTAAATAAACCATCAAAGCAAAAATCGTGGAAATAATGGCAGCCTCTTTTCACGTCATACACACACTTTAAGTTGTCAATCACTGATTCACAGAGAACAAGGGCGCTTCAGTGTTGTATGTGGCTTGGCTTCAAAGATAACAAATGCGGTACACACCGAGAGATCGCGTTGTACGGCACTGGGTAGCTTGTCCTGTAGTAACCTGGGCGTCTTCTTACGTGGTTCATTCCTTAAAGGCAGTCCCTGCGGCATAAAATGCAATCATTCGGGTTAAGTTGTGACGTGGGAATGCCTTTACCGATGAAAGGATACACCGTGAATTCCAAGACTTACCGTCAGATCTTGAAAACGTGTATTCAGAATTGATATACTAGTATAGAACTTTTTTGCCATCAAGATTTATCATATATTCGCACCAAGCTGGTAGAGCATGGGTTATTCTGTATATCGAAATACATATTATTTGTTTCCGATTTCGAATCATGTAGACACTTTGGTTAAAGGCTGTGCTAATAAAAATTCTTCTCAATACTGACAACTCCGCGTTTTCAAAGATCATGTGTCATCCTCCAACCATAGAGGTTAAATGGAGGGGTAATGACGGGTTTTAAGCCAATTAATAAGTCATTTAGTTTTCAATCGTGATGGTAACATAATTGTGACATAGATCTTTGAACTCCACCATAGTACCCGCATGTTGACACAGTGTGTAGCCGTTAGGTTGACGATATCTCAAGGGCTAAGAAGCTTATTCGTTTGATATTAATATAAAGCCGTAAGCGTATCTCGGAGGAGGAGGTGATGCTGAATTACAGCTAGAAGTTACAGATTACCGGAAGCATTGCAGAATGTGTCTCGGGTTATGTTTGTCTAATCGTCCCTTTGCTACAATGATAAGTCTAATGATTTTGTATATCATTTTCAAATGTTCCGTAAAAGACCGTAAAAATCAACAAGTTAGTTTATTACTTTTGCAAACCATGCTTCGACAAACCACACGATTTCCCTAAAACACTTGCAATTCACTAAAGCAGAGTCAAGTAGCCCCTGCCCCTATGCGTGTGCTGGTTACGCGGGCTTGTATCTCGCTAAATCTCATTCAAGGGAGTAATTCGTACTGACACGCTGTCATAGGACAATAAGCATGAGTGTACACCATGAAACAGATTAAAAACAATTAATTAAACTGGCTTCCGCTAAAACAATAAATTAAACTGGCTTCCTCATTTGTGTGAAAGTGTGCCACTCAAAGGTCACTCTGCCATACCAATGACCGGGGAAAAGGTCTCACGGTCATCTGGGCAGTTGCTGTAGATCCGGGTAGACCAAACGGATTCCATGCTACACATCATCTTTGTCACTGTATTTCAGAACGTCACAAATACAAGAGAGACACATAACAAGTGCACTCAACACTGTTTGATTTTCTTCTCAAGGAAACTTATCCATGACGCAAATTGTCTTTGTCTGATCCCCGAGTGGTTGCCATGGTACCACGTCAACTCCAACAGACTCCGTGACCTGTAAGCCGTGCTAAAACTGTACAGTTATATGCAAATTAAGCGTCAACCGATGCACAATATCGCTTTGTTGTAACTGATTGTATACGTGTTCGTTATGGCGCTCCTCTGTGAAAATTTGTGTATGTGTAGCTCAGTCTTACACCATGCTTATACTTCATCTGATGATGTTACATTTTCAAACAGACAGTAATATTACGACTTTGGCCGTGGCCATGATACGCTGCCAGTGGAAGTTTACATGGTCCGTCCTAGCTCCATTTTCTCCGTCCATTTTTGATATATCTCTTAGTCACAGATGTAAGCCTGGCTAATTCTTAACTTTCTCATGTTAGCGGTCTGTGCAGGGCTCCATATCGAGCTAGTTCATATCATCCACTCAACTTAATGCCAAAGATTTTGGTCGTAAAAATGAAGCAATCATACTCCAGAATGCCGGAACACATTTAGTAAAGAAGCGCGTGATATGGAGAAAAAGGTGTTATCGTAAATGGTTTGACTGGATTGAGCATAGAGGTAAAACAAGACGTCTTTGTATTGAGTGAGCTTCGCTTACTTTAAGCGAAAAAGTTTTTACAAGAATTTAAACTTATCAATAGGTTTATTTGTTTATCGGCGTGAAAGCAAAAGACGCGTTACAAATAACGCTGAAACCAAATAAAATCTGATTTTTGAAAGACATAATCGATCGGTGTCGATGTTTCCAGACGCTCTGTTGGACAAGCGGATGCATTATTATACATGTTTGTTATTGTCTCGCAAACAATGAGAATAAACATGGCATTCACGTCGCGAGACCTACCGGGTAGGTGAAGGCTAATTTAAATCTCTGGGACAACTCTTTTTTCAAAGAAAACAATAGACACAAAGACTACAGGAATGCCGGTTTCAATGAGTTAGCGTCACAGCGAGAAGAGTTTCATAAATGCGACACACATCTAGGAAGTGGTTTGTATCCAAATAGTTTCATAAAGTTTGTCTTATTTTGTTAATCTTGAAATTAGATTGATAACGATAGATAATAAACAATATATGACTTTACTGCGCGATTATTACATAACCCGTTTCATGCCATTAGGTCAGTTTAGACATTCTATGGGATTTTGATAGCGTGTGAATTCCTATACAGTGGACTAGGCAGGCAAACCGTACATACAAAAATGCTTTCAGTTGGAGTAAAGGAGGGCGGGAACCACTCTGAGAATCCAAGAAAAGCTTCTCCCGAGGCAATGATTACTTCAAACGGTCATTTGTCTGGAGGTGAAAAGACTGGTTCACTATGATAGCGTGGAAGTACAAAGCATGGAATGGTAACTTTTTTAGTCTGGAATAACGATCATTGGAATGTAAGAAAAGGTTGTGGCTTGAAAACTAGATTGTGTTCATTTGGAACAGAATGGACTCGAAGCGGACAAAAGAAATGGACAAGAAAAGGGCTGGTTTGAATGGTCGGGAACACAGGGAATGGAAAAAAATGAATGGAAGAAATGACCCACTTATACGTTTGCCTTGATGTTTCCTGGGAAAAATAGAGTTTGGGTCAGGAATTTTGTCATCCAGAATGCACAATTAGAATAGTGAGAAAAGAAATGAACTGAATAAAACAACGCAATTCGGGTGTTATAAATTCCAACAGTCAAACAAACAATACACAACAGAAAGACTGCAATGTCATTCATCAAGTGTGTCTAAATTTAAACTAGCCTTTTTTCAAAAGGTTAATAAGCAGAGAAAAACCACGTTTGGCTGAATAATCAGAAATCAGGTTTACAGACTTTAGCGGAAGTCGCTTGGCGATATCGTGGTCGCGCCTGATTGTCCAATGGTAACGTACTAATACACTGAACACTCGAAGTGTCTGTCGGTGATACAGTCATAAACTAAACCATGCCTGACTTTCAGGAAACATAAAAACAGGATGTTGTCACGTGAGTGGAAGACCTGTATGGTGACCACTGTGCAACAAGCAGCCTGAGGGGGGAGGGGAGGGGAGGGGAAGTATGGGAAGGTTTGAACAAACTGACGTCACCACGGCGAGCCAAAGTGCATTTACTGTCACTTGTGAAGAATTGTAAACCGGAAATGGCGAATTAATTTAAAACATTTCTGTTTCCGGTGACCTGTCCGGAGTTGAAACATCTTGGCAACTATTTTATCCTGTTTCTTAGCTGATAACATTTCCAGCTTTTTCCGCGTCCGCAGAGAATACTCAAAACTGACGAAAGCCAACTGTGATATAGAAAGTACCGGCTCAAATTTCATGGTATGTCTTCAACGTCTAAACAAATATCAAAAGGAAATTATTCGACAAGTTGTTTGGACGAGATAAAGAAAAAACGGGAAGTGGACATTGAGTATTGAAAATTAACCATCCACCTCTTTCTTAAGATAATGTGCGCCTCGGAGGCAAAAGTCTTGACCTTCTGCTTATTCTTTTCACTTCCTTATTTTAATCAAGACAAGAACGGGTGAGTCGTGTAAATATTTACATATGGTCACCTAACCGAACTGCCAAGCACTTCGTGTCATGACCAACTCAAAATGGCGCTGCCATACAGTTGTTTCTTTTTAAATCGAATGAGAGGAAATCTATGCCTGGTTTCAACTATTAAATAATCTTTTCCTTTAATGTCTATATTTGATTGCAATAGGTTATGTTATCTTCACTTCTTGATCTGCCCCGAGGTGACTTTATCCCAACAGAAATAAACAATATTCCGATCACGATCACCGGTGAATGAATTTCCCGGATGTTACGGATGTGATTCTGACGTAACGCTTACTCAGGCGGAGAGCTCAATCCGTAATCCTGTCTCGAGTCCTATTCTTTACAGTTTACCCTCCAAAACGGAATTTGGCAGTCAGCATTCCGCGACAAATGCCCACGTTGGTACCATCTCATCTATTTTGTTCTCAATCACTACCGGAATTTTCTCGGGATTGGACTGTTAAACCATTATACAAATAAAATAATGGTTGACCAGCCGCCTTTACAGTGTAAGACCAACAAAGGACAGATGTCGCTTAAAATCACGAAGTTTATAATTTTCCTTATTTATATTTCTAGGCACTTCCCAAATGCTGTCTCCGACATTTTCAATGGAGAGTTTCCGTTTTGATTGCAATCTTAAACCCCAATCTGTCCAAACACGTCGGGTAGATCATGCCAGTGTTTCTCTGTTAATTTTTTTTACACTAACAGAATTAGTCACTGGATCTTTATAAAATGTAATGTGAAAACCTCAAAGTATGAAAGTCCACTTCAACCTCGTAACCGGATTAAAATCAGTAGAAAAGTTGATCCGCTTCAAGTTTGCACATATGAGAAGATCATAACTTTTTAAAATGAAAAACTCACTGCGAACCGCGTGTCCCGCGATACTTTCAGAAATCTAAATGCCGTCCCGCTTTACCTGCACGCTAAAACGTGTCAGGCAACATTATACACGTCAAACCAGGACAAAACTCACTACAGAAAGCTGTACATCTCCGCCCCACTGCGAATACCACATCTCTCGTCACAAGAAAATATTATCACATTCTCTTATATAAAGATAACTAGTGGCATGGTTTGTTTCACTCAAGAAGTGAAACTCATATTAATTCTTCGGTGATTTACGAATGTGTATATTTAGTTAACTCTAAAACAGATGGCCCGATGAAGTGTGCGGAAATAAAAAGTTATAGGACGGAGAACAAGAATGATAAAAGAGCGATTAACAGACAGTTCTAAATAAATTTGCTATTTTTCGGTGACATTTGAAATAATTTTGCCCTGTTTTATTCCTTCAAGTTTTTAGCACCTTCTTATAGAAGTGTCGTTTACGATTCCAGCGAAATGGACAAATGTGCAAGCGGTCATTGAACCTTGCTTTACGCACTCCGCCTCCGAACAGATATTAAAATAGAGAAACTGTTACAAAAACGTGCGGAGGTAAACCATGCCCTAAAACTGCGAAAAATCACTTTCCCCATGAGAAAGAAGCGCTACATGAAAACGAAAGAAAAATTCAGAGCTACCGTACATACCGGAACTGCGATTCAGTTTGACAATTTTCAGTAGATTTTAAAACTCGATGAGGTAAAAACTACATTATTCTTGCAGTTAATATCCACGCCAAACAGTACAATCCCTTCCACCGTTAAAACTCTGCCAGATATTTCATATTTGTCTGTCTCGGCTCGCGGAAGTACTTGGATGTTCCTCGCTGTTACAAATTACAAAAACTGACCGACAATACATGTATATCGAATTAGATAATTTTTTTACCATAACATCCTGAAACGTACGAACTTCCGGTATTTGAAATAAAAAAAGTAGTTTTTGTACGCTACAATTTGATAAGTTGAATCATTTCAATGTCAGGAATAGCCGCGTGACGCCAAACTTTTCACAGTTACTGGTAGAGTCATTGTGACGAAGCTGAAAATAGCAACATAACGGTGAAATATTGCGTGTGATGTAGCTAGCAAATCAGGCTGAAACAGATGGAGAATCAGGGAGATAAAGGGAGGGAAGATAGATAAAGGGAGGGAGACAAAGCTCGAAACTGTCACAGAGAAGGAAATTTTAGATTTGACTCTTTTTAAAGCGTTACCAATCTATTCAAATAAAAGACGGGTTCATAATTTTAATGTGATCACCTATGTTAATGGAGGTACGATTTACACACAGAAACTTCCGCGTAAGACAGGAACCCGGAATATCGCTGAGAATTTTTTCTCTCCTTTAGGGCGGAAGGGAAAGGATATTTTGGTTCAATGTGAGCAGTTTACATACACTTTCCTGGTCATGTAAATAGATCAAGATCAAAAGCCTGTATGACAAGTGTCATGAGTGTATGTTTGTTGGCGTGTAATTGTTCATTTCCACATCGCATTCATGCACGCACACCCGTACACACATAGTTTGGTATGTGCAGTAGGCCTACATGGTTATAATTCTTATTGTCATATTTTTCTTTCCAAGTGAGGTCTCGCGCTTTCTAAGTTACCGCGTGCCGACCGGCCCAGATTTTGATCTGTAACAGTGTAATGAACGCCAAAAGGCCGCTTTCCCACGGCATGTTCAGCGTGGTTGTACTTGCGTAACGCCTCATGAGTTCATGAAATACCCTCCGGTAGCGTCATTTGACTGCAAACGAGCAACGTATTGGCATTGCGTAGGGCTTTTAAAGTGGCTGGCCTAAGGGGGAGGGAGATAGCTTCTAGGCAGGAATGTGAAAAGAAGGCGTCCCGTCTGAACCCTTCAACATCACAACATCAGCTGTCGAGTTCAAGTGAGGGCGGAAGCAAATTGAAAAGTAATTGAAAACTTTTTAACACACTGATTAGCGGACGTATTCCAATTTTGTGGTTTTTAGTATTCCTCCGGAAAAATATTGTCAGTCCAAGTCAACTGGATCTCAGCAGTCCCCGGATGGAGGTCAATTGATGTAGGGCGTGAACTTTCGGCCTGGTCTGTGCCCGGCAACATTACAGCTATGCTGAAATAAAATGTATCGGAAACTAGAGATTCGTGGTAACACTTATTATTTTGGGAATTGTTGATATGGGTGACGCTATCGACTATAAACACATAACATTCATTCATTTCCATTTGCTAGCGTGGTAGGGGCCTAGTATGAAATCCTCGACTGCTGTTTGGCCTACGCGGGAAAGCGCGAACGGTAGAGTGCAGCTCGAACGTTGACGTTAACATGGCGTTCATGGTTGCCGAGGTAACGAAATCATCCCCGGTATGTTAGGGCAAATGTTGCGCTATGTAGGAGAATTGTCCCACTTCCGCTTGCTCTCGTTTTACAACTCCAACAATTAGCCTAGAAAGGGCAAGGTAGCGCTATCTGTTTTCATTGACATCGTCTTAACTAATTTAGGAGGTGTTTAATTAGTATCATCGAGCCAATGCATATCTGTGGGAGGTATATTGCGTCTCAAAACGCCAGGTACGAGTAGAAATTATCCGGTGAAGTGACATTGTTTATTTTTCTAACGTCGCATACAATCCATTTCTTTATCAGTTGCGTAAACGGGGCGTTATATTGGTTTCGTTGCGGAAAACAAAATATCCGGTGTGAACCGAAAGAGGAAGATATATATACATTCCGCGAATTCAGTTTCAGCTGGTGCCTGGTTTTCATACGTGTTAGGAGATAGTAACACTATTGCTGAGCCCAGCCGGCCGACGCTAGGAATTCTGGTTCAGAATGCAACGATACCGACACAACCTACAATGGTCCGTGTCACAACCTCTCACCCCTTGGCAGTTGTGATAATAGTCGCTTTTTATTTCCGTCAACTTTGTCCAGATAACGCTAGATTTAGTAAATATAGGTGTGTGCCTGCGAGTGTACACATCGAAAAATCTTGCTTTTCTGATAAGCTGTATCTCCTACTCACTCCATGTATACAGGGTTACAAACAAAGTATACAATCAACTTATCAAGTAGTAACAAATATCTTCCGAGCCGTATTTATGCTCGTCAGTAAGAACTGCTTTCGAGTTATCAGCAGAGAGAGAGAGAGAGAGAGAGAGAGAGAGAGAGAGAGAGAGAGACTCCTTGCATGTCGAGTGTAATACATTAATACCAAATTCACACATGGCGTTATACTAGCCCAGCGTACCCGTGTTTTTTATGAATGAAAAGGCTAGTGGCTAATTGCACGTGTGCTGTTAGTAGCATCACCGCATGACAACAAACGTAGTGGTGTAGACTACGTTGGTTAATAACATTAGGAAAGACGCTTCTTCAAGTAGCTCTGGGATTTTCACAAGGATGTCAAAATTTGCAATTAAAAAAATATCCAAACACTACTTTTCCACGTTTTCGACACCGTGAACGAAATATCACAGTTGGAACGTAAAATATTCCGACCACACGCGACTGTTCGCTACAATATCTATGAATGAACTATAATAGGGGTGGGGTGGATGCAATCACAGACACAGACAGCTTTCCATATTTTCATGTTTTATTTCATAACTGTTCGAGTGAGAGAAAAATACGATTCTTTGTAAGACCAAGGTTGTCTTTTGGAGGAAAGAAGACATTGTACTCAAGGAAAATTAGATAGGGCAATTGTCGGTGGTCTTTCGCCTTTACGCTTGTTGCAAAGACTTGTGCAATTTCGTCCCTCTTCCAGGTCGACCACCCCTACTATTTCAATGCAATGTCTTTCAATACAATTTGTTATATATGAATCGATTCGACGTCTGCCTATTGGCTCACGCTCATGATAAGAGAAAAATGTTCGCCTAATTTACATGTACCGCCCCTTCTTCGTTTCGCGCGGGAAACTGAGTGGGAACTTTTATGCTAATTTTATCGTCAATGCGCGTTTCAGTAAAAATATAGTCCCGATGTAATTGATTGAAAACGTCCTTAAAAACGCTGAAAAACCAAAAGAAATGTATCTAATTACTATAGTTTAATTTCTTAAAAGTGTTCAAACGTTTATTCGTAAAGTTTTTCGCAAATTTTCCTTTAATTGCCGTTTGCGTAAATTTGACCTTGTACCGGGGTACTGACAAGCGCGAAATTCACGTCTGCGGCAGTGAAGCGTACAAATTATGGTTTACCTGTCGAACAAGACAATCGTCAAGCAATTTTGATGTCGATATTTTTTAATGTACGGCTACTAACATCTGTAGAATACGTCGATCTTTCTCAAAATGTTACAAAATAATTCAAGAAAATCCATCTCTTCTAGCGATTTTCTGTATTTCATATTGCTCACGATAGTGGATCCCCCGGAACCGCATTACTTGACCCTTCTGAGCGCAAATATATGCTATGAATATTCTCACTCATAATGTAACAGTTCATTTAGCGGGTTTTCCGGTCGTCTACTTCACATTACGCCTACTACACAACATTCGAAGGGACAAGGGAGTACCCTCTCTGTGACTCTGTGTTTTCCTTTCCCCCCCAAGCATTATTGGAAAATCAGCCAAAATTGCTCTTATAGGTATGTATACATTTAGAGTGATATTATTCTACGTATATATGTTAGCCATTTGCGAAAATAACACATTATGCCGGCGTAATTCACAGAAACATGTTACCGTCTGGTTGATATCATGAAACATGTCTATCGTACCCAGTTGGGAGATTTAAATTTTTCTCTGCACCTGCCCCTTGTAGGTCGTCATTGCATATTTGAATTTGCGCGTCGACCATTGCTCGTACTTTTTATCGTTTGAAGCGTGTTCTTCCTGGTACAGTTCACTCATGTGTTCAAAGTCGAAACCGTTTTGATTTTTGATTGAACCAACTCCCGTTTTGTGCGTATACCGTGTGTAATTGCGTTCATGTTCCTCGTACATATATGGTCTTCTTGAACGCTGTGGGCCAATGGTTGAAATTTTTCTGGAGTCTAGTCTTACAGAACCCGCTTTCGCCTTTCTCTGCAGGAAATGCCAGAAATGAGAGCCGAAACACAACAATTTCATTCAATGGACTACGACGACTTTCAGCCCTATTTCATCGGGCACGAAGAAAACGAGGAATTCTACGCCGGTACGCCAACACCGAGTGAGGATATATGGAAGAAATTCGAGCTTCTGCCGACCCCGCCTCGAAGCCCCGGTAGGCCTACAACTGCGAAGCCCTTGGTACCTTTACCCTCGGCAATTGCTGAACAATTACAACAAGTATCGGACACTTTAGACGATGACAACTTAACTCAGACATTTGTGTTTCCCGACCAAGGCAATTTGAAATCAAAGTTGATACAGGACTGTATGTGGAGCGGCGGTCACAACGGCGCTCAACAAGAGGAAACGAAGACCGGCAAAAGTACCTCATCAGCGGGTGTATCATCGTGTCTCACCCCGCCGCCTCTGGATTATAATGTTGCCGACTGTGTTGATCCCACTGCCGTGTTTCCCTATCCCCTCAACGACCCCAAAGACCAGCTTGGAATGCAGACACCGTCAGACTCTGGTAAGCATCGTTGACATAGGCTATTCTATCACACGTGTCGTAGAGCGTTCAATCACTGTGTCAAAATTATGAATGGGCATCGTACCGTAGTTTCAACCGTTCCGCTAATTTTCACGCAGCTACCTTGTTGCAACATGCCGGTTGAACAAAAGTTGTATCCGTTTACGTAAAAAGGAAATACCCGAAAATTAGCATCGCAAATTGATTATGTAAACCGCGTATATTTGGTGTAATTTTGCAAGTTCTCGTAGAACTCGTCCCGAACAAGTTTGTTACTACATTCATTCCCTTTGTTGTCACCCGGTGACTCATGAGTGCCTTCTAAACCTGAGTTCATCTGCTTTTGCGGTGAGTTGTGGCTTACTACATTTTGAGCTTCCGTTGACTGAATCACAGGAAAATCTTGGTAACCTGCCAGTTTCGTATTTATTGTCCACAGCTGCACCATCACAGCTTTACAGGGGACGCTGTCAGTTTTGAAACAAAGCGAGCATGTTTGTGAATGCGGTATGAAACTCATTGGTGCATTTGTATATTGACACCTTTGGAAACGGTCTTTGTCGAGCTTTTCACTCCGTAGATATATTTTGGTGGCCCGATGCGTTCACACTACGTACAGGTTCGGTTCGGTTACCCGGGGGAGTGGGACTATTTGTTCGATATATCAGTACCGAGCTAGGTTTGCAAATAGCGTATTGCATTAGTTAGTACCCCGAACATTCAGTGGCCCGACCTTCCACGTAGAGCTTACCACACGACGCTTATCGTACGCCGTCTTGCGATAAAAACCGCGATTGGCCTCTGATTGAGCAATGTAGGATTTCGCAATATTCATAATTGGTCGTCTGCCTCGGTCCAGCGCACAGATCAAATGCCCGGCATGGTATGCTGAGAAAATATTTGCACGTTGCTAGGGCCCCATAGTAGACCATATGAATGACCTCAAACGTCGGTCTTTCGGTGGTAGTTGTGTTAATATCGCCTTGTGTAAAATGTCGCGACTTATTCAAGTGTGCCTGTCGAAATCTGCGATGCTGTGTATATTGCGTAATGTTATCGAAACTTCTGCAAGAATGCGCAGTTCACAGTTGAAAAGGTTCTCCGATTTCACGGAGGTCAAACGTCTTCATGTGACCAACTGCTACCAATGTATCAAGTTTCAAAATTTCAGCCCTTTATATCGAGATGTTTGAAATATTTCAGAAAGTATTCAGTCTAGACATCCACCTATGAAATGAAGATCACAGTTTGATGGCCAATGCGGTGCACAAATATCATATTCCAGGAAATTGCCGGTAGCGATTTTCTTTTAGAACATGTTGCACCTGTTATTCAAGTGGCCGAGATGCAGTTTAAATAGCAAGCAAAAATTACAATTGTATGACATACAAGTTCAAAATTGTGCAAACAAAGATATTCATTCCAAAAGGTTATATTTGTATACCAGTTCAGTATTATAGTCTGATGTGCAGATCCAAATAATTACCAATTAATTGTGCAAATATTGATTATAACCCCAGGCCACTAGATGCATCCATCTGGCAATGTTAAAAGATTTTACTAGTTATGTATTGGATGCAAAATTTGTAAAACTGGTAGCAGGACTATAAATATATCACATGCTAATTTCTCAATAAATTAGACGTTTGAAGAACGTAAAAATGAGTACTTCTGGCAGTCGTCCAAGTTTGTCTGCAATTTTTGGACATGTTTCATCATGTTGTGTTTATCAGTCCTCAGTCCTCGCATTTGACCCGCTGACATGTGATCACGCCAAAACAGATACCAAGCTTTCTCCCTATTGGATGCTTGAACTTACAAAGAATTTTACTCATTTCTCTTACAGAAGAAGAAATAGATGTTGTGACAGTAGCAGATAAATTACACCAACCAAAACGGAGGGTCATGTCTGCGCAAGAAACTACCACCACTCAACTGACAACTGCCAATATCACATTGAAGAGAGTTCGGCCAAGCTCTGTATCAACTACGGTGCCTGTGAAGAAAGCCAAACAGGAATTGACTGTGGCGGAATTGAAATCCCTGATGCAGCAGAGCAACGGTGGTCGCCGCACACCAGGAAATAGCAGGCCAAACAGTCGACCAAATAGCCGGCCAAGCTCTGACTCTGAGGACAACGACAAACGTGCAACACATAATGTGTTGGAAAGAAAGCGCCGTAATGACTTGAAAACCAGCTTCCTTACACTGCGTGACCATGTTCCAGAGCTGGAAAGCCAGGAAAGGGCACCGAAAGTTGTTATTCTGCGGAAGGCAACAGAACATATTCAGCGAATACATGCTGAGGAACAACGTTTGATCTCTGAGAAAGAGAAAGAGAGGAGGCGGAATGCTTTACTTCTGGAAAGACTGAGACACCTTAGACAGAAGTAACTTTGAAAAAAATAATAAAAAAGGATCTTAAACAAGAAATTTGTATATTCTATTTTTCAGTTAGTGTGTGTCATGTTGGAGTTACTAGCTAACTTTGTATATATTATGTTTCACTTTCTAACAAAACTGATAAAAATGCCTAATTATGACAAAAACATATGCTTTATCACTGTATAAATTTGTAAATGGATCTCAAAGATTTATATATTTTAGTTTATTATAAAAAGCGAAAAACACTGCCATTGTTTCAATGAGTTGTATTTTTGTGGCTCATTTGTGGATACGACTGCCAGCTTGGAGGAGTTTAAACTAGTAGATAACAAGCTGGGCCTTGTTCTTTCCTACTACTTTTGTTTCATTCTTTTTTATTATATTTTGTTGTGACAACACTGGGGACTCAATAAATTAGGTATTGCTCCTCTCCAGCCAGAATATGTAATCTTGTTTTGTATATTTAAAATTGTCAATAAAAAATTACAGTTTGTTCCAAAAGCGAAATGTCGTTGACTGTAGTTTTCTTTTCAACTGGAGAAAAAATTCAGGGAATTTAAAGTTCCCAGTCCTTTGTTCTATTGTTTGCAGTGCACTGTAGTACTATGTCTGTGGGTGTATGAATTAACATAAAGCGCGCGAAAAACCTGCGCATTGATTGACAGGTGCGTCAATAGGTCGGTATGTATTGAATATTAATGAGCCGGACTGTTCTATTAACTATTAGGGTAAAGAGAAGATTATGTGCAGCAGACGAGAAATTTGGGAGGAATATCGTGAAATGGCAAAATTTGGCAGTATTGTTGGCAACCTTAACAATTTCTAAAAGTATTGAAAACTCCGCTCTCAAAATTTCCCGTTTCCAGAGAGTTTTGTTACCAACAATGTCCAAGATGCTGACTTTATTCCATATGGCTTGTGCTGAACAGTCGTCACAGGTTTGGAATGTCATACCGCCCCAAATCGCACACAGCTAGCAAATTTTTCCCATGCCCTTCAGTGCACATACAGTAGTCAATCGAAGATGATTTATACTATTCTACGAAACTTAAGATGAAGCGACGTTGAGAGAGCACGGAAGGGTCATGTGTATCGTACAGAGAGCTGCTGTCCTTTCTGTGAACCCTGGCTAGGTTAATAGCGGAGTTCGGCAAGTGTTGAACAGTTCATAAAACCACATAGAGACCGTAATCAAATGTGAAATATCACTGAACTGCGTGCTTTTGATTTTAGGCTGCATGTTGTAGGTAGCCTGACATTCAGAACTTGCTTGCTCAATATATATTTAACGGAAACGTCAATATTAATATGACTGGTTCAAAAATAATCGCAATCATACCAATCCATAATCCAATAACACTAGGTCAATATTTGTAAGACAATAGTTGTAAACATAGACACAAAACAGCACAGAACAGACAGTAAATAGACGGTACAAACAAAGTCAAATCCATGAAAGAAAGATATATGGACCTCTGGCCAAAAGACCTAGAAGTGATGTCAGGTGTTTCGAAAATAGTAAGCGCATCCTGCCCCACATGCGGCACCCGCCATATATCAATCTGTAAGTCAGATAGGTAGTGGTCACTAACTAAGGCCCAATGTCACCGATGCCATCAGTGATCATTTGTCGAAGAGAGATATTGTATTTATCTACCAGCTTGCGATACCTGCCAAAAAAGCGTTTGAATGTAGAGACAAGTCTTGCTCTGGTGTAACCTTGATTTAACAGTTTGAAAGAGAGATGGCCATGTCTCTCTACAAAATCACCATATGAACTGCATGCTCTTGCATATCGTATAAGCTGGGAAATGTATACCCCATACGCAGGTGAGAGTGGAATATTACTGATGAGGTGTGGAAAATTAATTATACTAAAGTTGAAATCATCTCTCTTGTCATATAGCCTAGTAGAAAGGTGACCATTGGAGTCAAATTCAAGTAAAATGTCCAGATATGAAGCAGAAGAGGCCGTTTCTGTAGTTTCTTTAATCTCCAATTCTGGAGGATAAATCATAGCGAGATATTTACTGAATTCAGAGTTATTCAATGAAATAACATCGTCTATGTATCTAAATGTTAGGTTGAAAGTACGAGCTACAGAGACCTTTTTCTGCTTGATAAGGTTCTGGATAAATTCTGCCTCGTATGAGAACAGAAATAAGTCGGCAAGTAGGGAGCACAGTTAGTGCCCATGGGAATTCCTATACACTGTTGGAAAATGTGTCCTCCGAATTCAACAAATATGTTGTCAATGAGGAAATCAAGCATACTGATAATGTCTTTCTCGGTATAAAACACTTTAGCATTAGTTGTATTTTTAACAAAATATGTAGAATTATACCCTAATACCACATATTTGTAACGGCGTGAACCGTTTTTGTAGAAAAATGCTTGGTTGATGATGTTTTTCAAGCGTTCTTTCAATTTATCATGTGGTATTGTGGTATACAATGTGGAAAAATCGAAAGTTTTAATAGATGTTATTTTTGAAACAGATCTTGATTTCAAATTGTCCAAGAGTTCCTTCGAATTTTTTAATATCCACATTTGATTTATACCACTCCGAGAAAAGACAACATCACAGTATGATTGAAGTCCCCGTTTAACAGTACAAAGAACAGAAGTCAGTATCTTCGATAACTCTGTTGTTGAACATTTTGAAGATCCTGCGATAAACCTAGCTTTGTAAGGTGTTTTGTGGAGCTTTGGTATCCAGTATAAGCTAGGCAACTTATTATGGTCATCCTTTGTTGTAATATTAAAATTATCCATGAATGACTTATGGTTTGCCAAAATAATTTCCTATAAGTTGAGGGGTCATTGCTGTATTTGAATAGCTTAGGTAGTGCGCAATGACTTGTGGGTAGGAAAAATGGCGGCGCCCATGAGGGGGTTCGGCCGGGTGCCCGTGGTTGTGGTTTTGGGAGCCACTGGCACGGGAAAATCCAAACTAGCTCTGGAAATAGGACGCAGATTAAATGGTGAAATCATAAGTGCAGATTCAATGCAGGTATGGTGATCAAGGCTTTTCAAGTTCTGCCAGAACACGATGAACGGAATAGTTGTGCATGACCACGTGCTCGAAAACTGTATAAACCTATGGCATTTGATGTTTTGTTGTGATGCGCAGTCTGGATCGCTGACGAAGAAAGTCCCAATCATCTTCATCTTATGAGCACAAGATAATGCTCTATCTACTTCCCTCTTTAGCAAACAAACGCCAAGGGTGTAACAGAGGCAAGACGCTGCCTCATCCCCTGACGGTTGTAAATGGACTCGTCACCATTCTTTCTACAGAGGACTCAATTCGTCGTCCTCCTTTATTTTAAACTGAACAACAATACACGTGCGTATGTGTTCCTGATATGACTCAAGTTATTGAGTTGTGTAATTGTGTCTCTTCAATCTCGCATGGATAAAGTATTTTATCTAGAGATTTCATGTGTACTATCACCATGAAGTCCATTGACATTTCGATATTTTGGGAGTGTATCAGTATATTTGATTTAACATCTTTGCAGTTTGTCGAAAGCCCCTTTTGGAATAGAGAGCCTGTATGTATCATAACCCTGAAAATAAGGCCAGGCTTTATCAGTTGACATTTTCGTGCTTGCTTTCACTCCAAAAACATGGCAAATTTGATAATTTAATTGAGCAGCCCCCTCATTCTTTAGTTCGCTCTAAAGATGCATGTACAAGTAACAAGAAATTTCTTCATTTTCTTCTTAGGAAAGGCGATTTCGAATATTATTTCTCTCCTAAAACTATTTCAGGAAACTTAGCACACAAGCGTGGTATTTAAACTATTTTTAAATGTGTATACATATATTTATGAATATCGCAATGGAGGTAACACACAATTTAAAAGGTCAAAGAATAATTTTTCCCTGGTCTGCTTACTGATTTTGTGTGGTTGCTCTACCTCCAGGTTTACAAAGGGCTGGACATCATTACCAACAAAGTAACACCTGAAGAAAGAAAACAGTGTCCCCACCATGTCATTGATTATGTAGATCCACTGAGCAGATACACAGTGGTAGATTTCCGCAACAAGGCTGTTCCTATTATATCCTTTCCAAATCGTTCTGGTGAAGGGAATATTACACTTAACACAAAAACTGTTATTGCTTAAAAATTGTTGAGGTTCAAGGGTCATAAAAAATCAACAGGACTTCACAATTTAAATGTAACCCTCTACAGAGAATGGAATGACCCATGATTGTGTACCACTGGGCGGGTACTATCCAGTCTTATGCAAATGTTGGGTAAAGGTTAACTTAATTGAATGACCCTCCAACAGTCTTTTCAGGGAAAGGTTCCTTCTCTGTGGTTTTATATGATCTTCCCAAAAGAGCGACCGTGTTCCAATATAAACAGTGTAAATTTGCTAATTTATTGCTTTGCTGTAGTAATTACTAATAATGCTTCAAAATGCTTATCTAAAGTTGCACACACGCCACAAGTTAACAATGAATATTATCTGAAAGTGTAACTCAGTTATGAAACTAACTTGATCTTCATATCGCTGTTTTACATGGCTGGACAATTTGCTATATAAGCCATAACAGCATAGGCATCATGCCAAAAATGGAGAATTTTAATACTAGAGTTTGAAGTACAGTAAGGCCCTGGCGGTAGTCTCTTTTTCACCTCCATGGTAAGGCCAGGTCAATCCACTGCAACTGGTAGGGGCTAGCTAACTGGACCATATTAGCGGAAAGCATGTCTTGTGTACTGATCCTGATAAATATGAATGATCACTATTATCATTTCAGAAAAAAAGTTTGGCAAGATGAATTTAACTGATCAAGACATGAAGATCGAAATCTCTCACTGTGTAATCTTTATTTTTGAAGCTTATTAAAAACAATACTTGAATGCATGATATACAGAGTCTAAAATTGAACTTCTCACACACCATCAGTACACACTTGACCAAGACCTAGTGTTTACAGTGTGTAGATCAACTTTGATGTTGAGCAATTGCATCTTAAATTATTTGAGATGAGTCAAAATTTACATTTCACAATTGTGCTAAGTATACCTCAAATCTTTAAATTTCCTAGTTTCATGGATTTTTAGAATTGTATCGGATTCATCATTTCTGATCTAATATTCTCTGATAGAGTAAGTTCCCCTGTTTCACATCCAGGTACCCAAGGTTTTGCCCTTTAGCCTTCTACCGTGGTAAGGGCATGAATCTTTGCAACTTCCAGAAAATGAAAATGTTGATAAAATAATTGTTGTTGTAAATTCAAAATTGGATAGAACCATGAGTCATTGTTTAAATACCACATCTATTGACATCGATTAGCCTTGACCTTTAAAAATGACATGAACTTGACTAAACTTCAGTTGTAACGCAGAATGTGCTGTAGTTTATGACTTTTAAGCTTTTGGATGAAATTTTTGCAGAAGTTTGTTTTGTTCCAATGGTAAATTATATGATAGGTAGTTCCCTGTTGTAAATTTCCCAATGACTTCCTTCATGTAAAAGCGCATGCCTGTCTAGAATTGGTGATCATTAATATTAGATTAATGGTTTGAACACTGCTGTAGTGTTCTCTGCCGCTTTGTCTGGACAGTCTAGTTTTCATGCAATGACAGCGCTTGCTCTTTGCATTATCAGCATGTACAAAGTAGCACCTGTAAGTGGATAAATTGTCACTTTTTCCCATCACTAGGAAAATATACTAACAAAAAAATTATCATTTGAATCCATAAAGTATCATGAGTGTAGGTACAGTTATAGTTGCACTATGTTTGACCCTTGCAATGTCATGGACGAAGGAATGTCGAGGACTGGCCAAAAATCAATAGTTCAGTTAATCAAGCCTTTAATGGGATTCTCATACAGCTGGTTTTTCAAAGCGCAAGTCTCCCAAGGGAAAGTAAATCTTGCACCCATTGGATATCTGCAGTGTTTCATTGAAACTTGTACAATGCATTGTAAAATGCTTCTTTGGTCAGTCAATATGTTATTGAACTTTATCTTGCAATGGCATGCACCATCAAACTGGGAAGATGGCCCTTCCTAAATCTTTGTACGTCCTTAAACTTGTTCGCTTTGTTCAATAAAACTGCCACAGATTGCTGACACTGTGTTTTCCAATACTTTACATGCCACAATGTGCTGAAGTTGTCAGTCACTCTGCCAAGTTCATAGTACATTTTCAAACTCAACAGAATTGGATTTGCAATGTTGCTGGTACAGTGGGCCTGTGGATCCCTTAGAGTATATCAGGCTGCTGGGTCAAAGGATGTAAAACGGAAACAGGTGAAAGTTGGTACCTGTGCTGTTACCAGTAGTGTTTTATTGCTACATACCTCACTGTGTTGTAGAATGCATTCACGCACTGCCATTGTCAGCACTCAGAAGTTTCAATGGATTTGCTCTCCTTTAGTTTTCAGTTGAAATTTTTAATTATAAATGATTCCCATATTGTTGTCAGCTCTCCAATGACTTTGACACTGCCTTATGCCCAGCAATGATGCTGAAATTCAGAAATACACCAGGAAGCAGTTGTAATAACAACAGTGACAACAGGACATCCCAAAATGATGCTATACCGCCATCTGCCTTCCAGATGAAGATATAATTGTCAGATAAGGGTGTAGTACTTAAAAACAGTTGGTGGCATTATTTATTGGAATGAAGTCAGGAGAAAAAAGAGAAAGGTTACCTCTACAGCATTTGCAAAGTGAACTTAGTTTAGCCTCTCATTAGTCTATGCATAACCTTTATGCCTTGAAATGTGTAATTTACCTCTGACCTTGCTTTGACCTTGACTACTATCAGCTGACAACTTCATTCACAGCCATCTAATTTGTTTGTCCAGGAGAGGATAGTTTGCAAACATACTGCACCCAGCAAATTAAAAAGTTGGTTGTCCAGCCCAAGGCCAGGGGCAAGTAATCGGTTGGAAAATCAGATATCTCACAGCCAGTGTAAACATTGACATTGTGCTTGGGGATCAGATGTAGAGGTCAAATTCAAGGGGTTAGGTCAATGACCTATTCATAGGTTCATGTAAATGTGTAATTCAACCCAGTCCCTCATCAGGCGGAAACTTCATTATTATGTGTAAGTGAGAATACTACTTGATGTTATTGACCCTTTAAGGACCCCTGGACACTGTCTGTACAATGTCAAGTATTAAAAATCTATATGGCTAGGCATATTGAGTTGCCTTCAAAGTTAATGCCCTAACCATTGAAGTAATCCCGCCTTCTACCACCATGCTCAAACATAAATGTAAGTTAAAATAATAAATGTGACAATATTAACTCAAACAGTTCATGTTTTTGAATGTGTAACAGATGCAGATTAGCGTACTAAGCACATGGAGCTCATGACCATTGGGGATATTTATTTTCTTGTTCCAAATTAATGTTTGCATTTTCCCATTGCGATGGATCTACCAGAATATTATTACTTTGGTATTCCTTATGTCTTTAGCAATGCTTGTTCATGCAAAGTTTTGCAAAAAGGCATTGATAGGTGCAATTATAAAGTTGTTGAAATTTTCTGTTTTTAAAGTTTCATCAAGTTTTGCTTTGTTTTTTTGGATTACTGACAATTGATTTCTGTGTTTGTGATTTGCTTTGAGTACAAACTGTGTTATCAGGAGACTGATCTTGTCGGAAAGGAAGTGTTGGTCACTCTGTAAATTTAATGATCTGAAAGAGGAACATCAAGTGAAAAGTCTAAGATTACAAGGCCTATTTATTTAGCTGTTGCCTTTTCTATGTGACTGTTACAATATTTAAAGAAGATGTGCAGTCTGCATGTCTGGGAGAAATCTTAAAGTGGACATTTCAGTTGTTAGAGATTTTGATCTCGCTTTGGTGCAAGATTGCAAAAAAAAAGAGTCACATATTGAAATAGACTCCTGCCGAATATCTCAAAAGTATAATTGTTGAAATGGTAATGTCCTGATCAGGAGATGGATATTTTGCAGAGGGAACTGGGCGCAGTTTTCATATGAAAATAATCAGGTGTTCTTAGGGGGCCTTCATAGCCTTATGAAACAACTTGGCACCCCTAACATTATGATGATATGTGAAGTTTTGCAGTGTGGATCCAGTACTCTTCAGTTATGCTATCTAAAAGTTCAAACTGACAGATAGAAGATAACTATGCAGGTCTTGGTCATGACAGTGTGCAATATTGATAGATAGTTAATTGACTTTTTCAGTTGAAAGTAATACTACCATATTACAAGCCCTGTTAATATTTGTGTGGTCGCTGAGACAAAGCTCAACACTCAGTATTCAGGTTATTATCGTGAGAAACCCAAACAGATGACAAAATTGGACTCTTTGTCGTCCTGCATTGACCAGAAAGTACCTCTGGTACATTTTGAAAAGAGAGAGTTTGGAGTTAAGTATGTGTTATGTATTTTTAATCCCCTTACAACTAAGAATTGTGTGTTAAAAGCATGCCTATTTGCTAATCTCCTTGTTACCTCCATGTTAACTTCAATGACAAACACTGCTTTTCTATAATCTAGTTGTCTTTTTTCTTTACGCCGCATAATTTGCAGTGAAGGGTGACTTTGCTCCTCCCTCGCAAAATACCAGCACCCATTGAAATATCCCATGAAATTCTAGGCGGAAGTTGCAGGCACACAAAAACTTCCTCCATAGTTTGTTGAGGAACAGAAAGAGTAAAATTTTGTGAAAAATTGAGGCTTTTCTGTATACTGTTTGATTTCTTTTTTATAGGTCTGAATATTTTCTCTATTTTGAAAAAAAAGGTAATGGGTTTGTCTTTAGACTAGTAGATTTTTCTCTCAAATTCAAGATTTCTTTCAACTTGCAATCAGTTGTGACAATGTTGCATTCAGTGGAGTGAAAGATTCGTGAACTACGTTTTCATGAAGTGAAACTGAAAGTGTTTGATGAAACTTGACGCTAGTGAACAGAGACTTGTTTTACTCCCACAATGACATGATCCCTGTGTATTATTCTTTGTTTGCAGTCTGAAATATGAAAAGTAATCATGAAGCTTACGTGAGAATTGGGATTTTTGTACATATTGGGGAGATTTTACAAGCTGGTACAGAGCTTAATAGCACTGCCTAATAGTAGCCAGACACTTTGTCAACAGGTCTGTAGTCAATAGCAACACAACCAGGAAATTAGTATGAATTCTTTGTGAAATACAACAAGAAATGCGAACTTGAATCCTTAATTTCTTACAAGGAAGCATCATTGGATAAGAATCACTACTTCCCAATGAATAGTATTCTGTTGCATTGAAATCTTCAAGTTTTCATTGCAATTTCACACATTGTTGAATTGTCGTGGCAATTGAAGGGTCTATCATATAGGTATACACAGTAGAGTGGTCAGTGATTGTGAGAAAACTTGAAGAACAGTAATGAGGCAAATAAACATTACATCACTTTGTTTGATTTTGTCAATCAAGCATGCCAAATATTTGCATTTTTTGTGTAAAAGCATTTTGATGACATAGCAATTTCAGTACCATTGAAGGTAGACTTGGTTCAAGTCGGTGAATTTTAAAAAAATTAAATCATTTATAATAGTTTCTCATGTGTCTCTCCTATTTCGTACAAACCTATCCGGAATTTAGCAGCTCTCGCCAGGTTTTCCCAGCGATTGAATGCGTCACGTTTGAGTCTGCGCAGTAGTGAGTTAGTTTCTGCCGGATTCACCGACTTGGACTTCTTGCAAAGTACAGGCGGTGAGACGGACTGTGTACACAGTGACGTATGGAGCAAATACAAAATGATTGACAGCCCCCGCCGTTATTCTGGCCAATAAGAAGAACGCATGCTAATAAACCTTTGCAGGCATTAGAAAGTTTGTTGTCTTCTCCGTGCAAAGCTAGACATCGAGTACGCTATATCTGGGCGAATAATGGCATCAAGTTCCTACATCGACTGCGTTTTACTACTGATCGGTCGACCATCGCTAATCATGCGAGATTACCAAAGACAGCTTGTTGAGGTTTACATTGAGGGAAAAGATGTGTTCGTCTGCGCACCAAACGGCAGCGGAAAATCACTGACATACGAAGTCGCCCCACATTGTTTTGATTTCCATCGCTTTGGGCACGTAAGAGAACAGGCTACAACTGTAAGGACAGTGTCTTTTTCCATCCTTGAATAACCGGCGACGATTTTCGCATTTTGCAACATGGGCCCCACAAACAACACAGATATTTTCACGCGTTTTCGGTGATACAACAGAGGTCGTGCTGACTTTTGTGGGAGTGATCGCACTCGACATTTTGTCAACAACGCCATGTGAGTTTTATGCACGTCTCGTTTGGGTCAATTGGTAACTCCTCCCAATGAGTAAAATTTAGTGATGTCATCTTATGAGTACAGAAAACGTCATCTCATGAATAATTTATAGCAACGCAGATCGTGCAAGAAAGCCAAGTCTGTGATTCCGGGTGAAACTCCGCTGTATAGCGTTCACTCCACTCATCGCGTACACTCACGCGCGCGTTTCACATGAAAGCAAAATACAAATCATTGCGTTAGTTCACTCCACTCAAACATTCACAAATCACAGACTTGAACCAAGTCTACATTGAAGGAAACTCTGGAATTCTAAATTTAATGCATCGATGCCCATGGACACTTGAGTGGCCTATGGTTTATATAAGTATGTCTAAATAGAAAAAGTATTCATGGAATCATTAGCCCTAAAAAACTCAGTATTTAATGAACAAATTTAATCTTTCAATTCAAAGGAGATTTAATTCTAACTTCAAAGATCAGTTAAAAATAGCTGACAGCATAATGAAGTGAAATCCTATGATACTTTACAAGATATAATTTTCTGACAAGTTTAATTTACATGTTAAAATGGCCTAAGGAAGGGGAGCATGTTTGAATGGGTAGAACATTTTTTAGTTAAGATATATGATATTTCATTCATTACTTGAAATCTTATATGGCACGCTGTATCAAAAGCTGACAAAGCTGATAGACATTCATAATACTATCTGTCTTGTACAGTTTTTCATATTTCACTTTTTATCAAATTTATTTATTTATTTCTTATCTCAACTTTAAAACTGGTCATTTTCTGACTTGTTGATTTCACATCTCTTTTCAGTTTCACATTCTGGTGATGATAGCTTTCAAATAACTTACAATTAGTCAGACTTGTTCTACACAATAGTCAGTGTGGTAGGCGTTGTTCAAATGGCTCTGATATTGTAGTCTGAAACACAATCAGACAAGCTGTAATTTCTTGAAAAGCGTTTAACATCAAGTAAATTGATTATTTTTGACAATGGAAAAAATATCTGTATTTTTCACAATTGTTGACTTTCTCACTGTCCTAAGTTTAATGTGAGTCGTGCTTGATATTGAAGTATGTGTGTGCACTCATAGACCCCTGAGAAACATACACTGCACACACACACACACACACACACACACACACACACACACACACACACACACACACACACACACACACAGAGGAGTTGTTCCCTTTGTATGCTAAACATGCTTTTGATGCACGTACGCTCCAACACCCGACAGACTTCTGGAAGTTGAACTGACAATGTCAGCTGTCAACTACAATGTCATTGAAGTCATTTCCATCCACTTGACTATATTATCGTAGCATTTATATTTTGCAAGCAGTTATGAGATACTTGAGTGAACATGTGAAATATTTGTACAAGCACACACATAAAAGAAAGAAACAAAGATTATTCCAGTGAAAAATACAGCTATTCTTATGTTATTAGTTTATTGTATTATGCCTTCAAAAAAAGAGAGATACATACAAACATTTTAGTGTCAGAAGATAATGAAGTATGCCGAAATACGAAATAACAAAATTTAGCAAATGTTAAAACATATCTTCAATAGTATTAACAAAATTGCTAAAGATTGCTAAAGAAAGAGAAAAAATGTTGCTTTCGTTTCCCACCCCATATTGTCTGACCTTCTCAGTGGTACTGTAAGTGAATGGTTGATTTCCATTTGTAACAAGCAAATGCATGCTTGGGTTCAAAGACCTGTACAAAAAATGACAAATGGGGATGGCTTAAAAGGAAAAAAGCACTTGGCACATTGCCAAAGTTTGAATGGCTTGGGACGATTTAGTATTCATGCTTTGTGTGATCAAATTCTTTAACAATGATTACATAGATGATGTGTTGTCGCGTCAAAAGCTGCCAATTATTGTCGGTGGAACCAATTACTATATAGAGTCTCTGCTTTGGAAAATTCTCATTGATGCTAAGGTGAGTGTACTATTAGCTATCTTCAAATAGTGTATTGCTGAGTTTTGCTGTATGAATGTTCTAACCCCTCTAATTTGGTGCTTTGCAAATGATGTTAATTTTTCTTTCTTCTGTATGTAAAAATCACTGTGTGTCGGAAAATTTATCTCAGATGTTTTGTAATTATGCAGTTGCAGATGTACAAGTTTATAGTCATGATTAATGTCAGATGATCATATGACTAATATGTAAGTGAGCTAAATAAATGTAGATCTTGGTCAAAAGTCTTAAACTTGAAAGTATTCGCTCTTTTGACTTTGAAATTTATATGGAAAGCTTATTTTGATGTAGGTATTGGTTTGTTCAAATCCAAGTTGATCAGATGACTAATATGCAAATAAGCAACGTTTATACTAAAAATGTAAAAATATTCTGAACTTACTAATGCTTTCAGTCCTTGTCTGTAACATTTGCATAATATTATTGCTAACAGCATTGAGATAAAATTTTGTTGAAAGCAAGTTGGAAGAACAACTGATATGCAAATAAGCAATAAGAGTAAAATGGTTATAAATGACAAACTCAAAAATAACAAGCCCCAGGGCTTTTAAAGCTCCATAGGCTGTAACTTTTGACATCGTCTCTTATTTTTGTTTTCAATGATGACTTACTTAAGTTAATTGTCCTACCAAATAACGCGGAATCACAAATGAGTTTTGGATCACAACACGTACTGTAGGCCAACAACAAGCGATTTTATATTGCCAATTTCCATTCTGGTCCAGACTGGAATACAATGTTGTTGACATCTGGCGCTTGGCGCGGCTGATTTTTTAGCGTCTGTGCAAAGGTGGGGGAGATAATTTACGATTTATATTTTTACGTAAATAAATCATTTTGGAAGAACTGAACATATTTTATTGACGTTTAAACATGTTTTACTAAATAAAAAAGTAGGTAAAAATAGGTAAAAGTTACAGCTCATGGGGCTTTAAATCTTTGAGTATATTTCTATTTTGATGCAAATATAACCCTTTTCCTGCCAGACAGTATCACTTCCCCATCTGACAAGTCAGTAAAAAGCAGTATTTAGCCAAAACCATATGTATTTCACCCACTTGGCTTGGTATGTTAGAGCAACTTTAGTCTGGAAAAATCATGTTTTCAGTATCTCTGTTTTCAGGGACGTTCAAAATTTCAAGTCTTTGTTAAAATGCGCCATATGGGACATGTTTTGCTTCACTAGTTTTAACCAACTTGACCTGATGGTGAAATATGAACTTGGCAGGAAAAGGGTTAAGTGTGTGCAATATCATTGGACTCAAATAGAGTGAAATAAATGTAAAAAAATGGCCAACATTTTACATCCAATAAGTTCCATTTTTGTGACAAGTTAAAAGTTGGTAGAGATGTTTCCAGTAGCATTTCAATTCATTGTTTGTTCAAATCAAAGTTTGAGAAATGACTGATACTCAAAGTGAACAAATAAATGTAAAAAATGGTCAATAATTGCAGACCCATCATGACATCATGAAGAGAGTAGAAAAAGACAAAATTTTACATTCAGACAGTTCTCATTCTTTGTCTTCAATTTTTGTCAAAGATGTTTGTAAACTAGAAATTGTTTGAGCAAAGGTGAATGAATAACTGATATGCAAATGAACAAAACAGATTATCAAAATAGTACAGCTTCATATACTTATTTAAGTGTCAGAATGGCCCAATTGGCAAAGCTTTCTAAGTGTTGTGAAAAAATGAAAACTGCAATTTCTCATTCATATTTGCGGTATTTTTACAGATATTTCAAATTGAAACACACTGCTATTTAATGGTGATATTTGTTTGCATCTTGCCTTTCTTTTAACAGAACCTGTTTTGTATTTTATGATTAAGAGCCAAATATTTGGCATTCATTTCAGTAAAAGCTTACTGATACTACATATTGTTATCATCAGCTGGTTTCTGTTCACTGATCAAAACTTTCTAAACCGGCCCAATTTCTTGTACATTTTCAAATCCAATAATCAATACCTCATTAGGAGATGATTTCGAATTCCTGACAAGATATGTGTTCAACTTCACAACTATATAGAAAGTCTTACAGAAGTAAACAAGTTTGAAAATGTACGTATAATTCAAGTCTACAGTCTAGACTGTAAACTACAATTGAACAGTATCCTAAAAGGTATTTAACTGTTTATTGATTTCTGAGACCCCCTAAGATGAGCAGATAACTACAAGAAAGATTGGGCCCAATAATCTTCAGATGGGTCTACAATATGGTACTTGGTTTTACAGTTAACATACAATATGGTCCTTGGTTTTACAGTTAACATCTAATAAATTACTTATTTTACCCCTTTTTACAGCTCACAGAGTATATTTATAACAAACATTTTGTAACAATTAGGATCAAATAACTTCATCTGCATAAGGAATTGTTCAAATTTGGAAGTGTTGCAAATGGCTATCTAGAGACCACAAACTGTGACAATAGACAGGTACATGTTGTGACTGGCTGCAGAAAAAAGTTTCTTTTGAAACCACAAACTTGTTTCATGGAAAGTTTATTTAGGGTGAAAGTATGAGAGTAAGGAGTTTATCTGGGGTGAGTGTGAGAAAGTGAAAGTAATTAAAAGCAAACAGTCGACTGGCCGGCAGACAATAGTATTAAGCTTGTTTTGTTGTGTGGCTTGGTATGGCTGATAATGGGTGGCCACACCTCGTCGGTCTGAACAGATTTGTAGTAGAATAGAAATATCTTCAAATAAACAGAGCATGGATAAGAGATAATCAATAGGCGGCTGGTGTCTGAATAGCTTGGCTGAAAACTCCACATACTCTGTGATGGGATAAGTCTTCTGTATAGATGACCACCCGGATGGAAAAATTCAAGGATGTATTGAGGTTTTTATTTCTGCATTCCATCACACCGGAAAGTTTTATCCGATATTTCAAACTCATCAATGGACACTCGCTTCAAATTAGGGGAGAGGTAGTTTACTGTCTCCATAATGCAAAATAATCTTGTATATACCAAGAATTCCTCATTGGAAAATTAGGATTGGAATCAAATTGTATTTTTAAAGGATTTATCTTGAATATTATATTTTTATAATAGTTTCCGGAACCTAAGTTTTGTCAAAACCTGTTGAATAGCCCTGGTATGTACACCGTCTGTGTGTTTGTCTCAGACAATTGATTTTGCGGTAAAGCTTTAAAGTCTAGAATGTTAGAAATTCTATCGCCTTGTACAAAAAAAATCTCCGAACAAAATCACCAAACGTAACAAGTATTCAGGCATGAGATCTTTAACCACAACAAATATGTGATTCATTCCTTAAGTTTTGTTACTGAGGCAGGAAACATTTGCTGTAATGTGGGGATTTAGTAGTCACATAATTCCTTTTGAGAAAGCTGAATTTAAAAAAAAATCTTTAGTTTTGGAATTTTTTCTCGCATTGTCTGACAACTTGCATATATTTTTTTCTTTGTAAGCAGATTCCAGGATCAGATGAACTACTTTTTGAAAAGGAAGAAAGAGAGAAAGTTCAACAAAAGAGGAAAAATGAAAGCAAAATTGATGACCTTGATTTAATTGATGCCAAATTACCAAAATTCTCCGAAGATGAATCATTGCATTTTGATAAAACAATGAATGTCACTGAACCCTCTGATGGTGTGAACACCTCTAATCTTGCTGCTTCTTCAAACAAACAAGAAGAGATTAGAAACTTCCTGTCCTGTGTCAACTTTGAAGAAGTAAGCGGTCATGAACTCAGACAAAAACTTGAAGAGGTTGATTCCAAGATGGCCACCAAGTTTCACCCTAACGATAAAAGGAAGATACTCAGGTGAGGAATATTTAATGAGTCGTCAGAGCTGCAGCTTACTCTGTGTAACTCTTCCCTCACTTCGTACTATTGAAGGAGACCCTTTAACTCCAATACAAAGTTCATAATTTGTGTCTCACATCCTTCAAGATGTTGACATGTCCATGGCCAGTACAATCTGATGGTCAGTTCAGAGGCCTTTAAGCTCCACAGTGTAAAGGACAATGGCTATACTCTGTCTGGTAACTTATAATTACTTTGTTTTATGAAAGGAATGGATTAATGCCTTCTCTATTTTCTAAAAGATTTTGATATACACAGCTTTGCTTTTGCAGTACAGTGCAGTGCGTAAAACATAAATGTTATCGTTGACAAATGAATTCTAGTCTGGATCAGATTTCTGTTATCAACAATAACATTGGACATGATACACACTCAGACTGTGTTGACATGATCAATACTGGGCATTTCAATATGATTTCAAGAGAAGAACAAGAAATTTCTATTTTACGATCAAAACGAATGTTCTTGAAAATACATCAAAAGTAGCCTTACATGCAGTGGAGCTTGAAATAAAAACCTCATCTTTCAAACAATTAGGACATTGTTGGACTCTTTTTAATAGTTGCGCCAGTGGCTTACTGACTACGCATGCGCATATTCATAATATACTATGCGACTAACCGGAAGTGTACCCTACCTTCATGGGCGCCGCCATGTTTTTTTGAGTACTCGTAAATAAACAAATACAAAACGTGCAAATTATTATTTTATAACATGCCATTTATAAAATATATCTTTTGTTAGCCAGTTAGTGTTATTATCCACCTTGTCGCTGATACAAAATATCGTTAATATCACGCATAAAAAATAGAAAATGGGAGAAAACTGTCGTGCATATGAACAGGGCATACGCAAAGAATGCTGGGATTGAATTTTAGAAAAGCGCCCCCTGTGTCAATAACTAGATTCAAAAATTGCCAGTTTTTAGACGGAACGCTCTAGTTTTCAGCTTGCAAGTGGAAGGTGGGCAGTGCGGTTACCATTGCAATGGTAACGATGGCATAATATGTCCCTTGTTTAACACAATAGGCTGTTATCATGGTAAAAATTGCCAAGTTTTGTCCAACATTTTCACACATTACAGAAAATCTATACCTGCACTGCTGCAGGG
Source organism: Ptychodera flava (assembly GCF_041260155.1). Taxonomy (NCBI): domain Eukaryota; kingdom Metazoa; phylum Hemichordata; class Enteropneusta; family Ptychoderidae; genus Ptychodera; species Ptychodera flava. Next base: position 44,826,295 of record NC_091932.1, on the reverse strand, counting down.
TTTGACGTCGTGTACGTACGAGAACTGCTTTCATCAGAGGGAAACTGGGCATAGTTGTCATACAAACGTATATGAAGTAACAATTAATTCTATTTTATCATGAATCAATACAAATAACATTGCCAATCTTAACCCCTGGCGCGAACACAAGGGCTGAGCCCAATATAATATTATTTTGATGGCAATTCTGCAAGATGTAAACACAGCAGTCTTGATGCTTGAATGGTGATGTTTTCCTTGAACTCACATGAAATGTTCTTTATATATTTCACCATTCACAATGCCAAAGAAACTTGCTTTTTTCCTAACCATGTAATCTATGAACTTATAAACATGATAATCAAGCAAATATCGAGAATCTCATTACATGTATGGTTTCAGTCTTTGTATCTGTTCTTTTCTGTTACTTATCACTTTCTGTCGCTTGACACCAAACAATGTATGGCACAATTTATTTATACAGTTCAAAGCTTTGACGTTGTTTTCTTTAAAACATTAGAGGAAATTTTATGAGTTTCAGAGAAAAATTTGAATCAGTTCAGGGTACAATGAGCAGCAGGACACATGCCATGTGGGTGTAGGTGTGAAGGACCCCACAATGGCTATTGACATTTAATGTGTAATAATTCTATGTATGCTGAAGGTACTCTTTTTCTATGAATTTAATATGCTATTAAATATCTTGTTTTGCGTCAATTTTACCTGTTGCCCTAACCTTTTCTGCTATTTTAAGGCTTTGTATAAAGCATTGATGTCATCATATGAAGTGAAACAAGTGTAGTGTCAGAACTGAGATGAAGAGAAAGAAAGAAAAAGATGATGGTTTGTGGTTTCTGAAAGGGAAGACACTGCAATGAATGTGAAACATAGATTGTCATGACACTATATCAGTGTTTCATATAGACTAGGGTATGGGGTGCCCCCTCTGCTGTCATCTTGGCACCCCCTAGTAATTTGTCAAAGGGGGACAGCCCCCAGTGAAATGGTGCCAGTCACACCTTTGAGATACCAGTAGAACACATGAACTGGTGAAATCCCCCCCAAATTTTCTGGTAAAGGGGAAAATCCCCCTGTGGATGCCATCCTGGATGAAATGTTCTGGCAGAAATGAACACAATGTACATTTTGATATTCACTAAAGGGCTGGTAGTTATAACTTTTGATGATTTTTTCACTATTTTAGTGTTTTATGTCATTTAATTGCAAATTCTTGTTCTACTCTCCAAACCAAGTTAAAGCACCTTCTTAGCTTGCCAACACATCATCTATACGTATAAAATGGAATTGATGCACTGTTATTGTTTACATTTGATTTCTAGTCACAACCAGAATTCACCTGTCAACTAAAGAAGGCAGTTTTACAAATGTACAGGCTGAGTTGACAAGCTAAATACTTTGCATCTCAACATGCTTCAGGGAGTAGAACAAGAAAATGTAGTCAGACGTCAAAAAACAAAAATGGTCAAAAAATCATCAAAAGTTAACAACTACAGGCCCTGGCTATAGACTTTTCCCCGGTTATCCCACAGTGCATTGCTGTGGGTACATCTTACACCATATATACGCTCAAAACAACGAAAACATACTGATTTGTGTTGTAGAACGGATTGTTATACAAGAATGACACAAATTTGCAATGCCAAATAATGGTCCTTGTATATTCTATCTATTGGCAACAAATATTATAATATAGGTCAGGGTATAATCTGCCATAGAGTTCTGCGAGTAACATACCCTGCGTATACCCTAGGCTAAAAAGATCTATGAGTAGCGTATGCTTTGTATACCCTAGTGCTCACTGCATCATGGGAGCGGTAAAAGAACGAGATTGTATATTGAGAGAACAAAAGAAACATCTTAGTTTTTTTGAAAATCCAAAATATGATTTTCCCCCGTAGCGTTAACACAGGAATGCGGCCATTTTGAATTTCAACTATCGCAAAATGTTGGGTAATTTGTTCTTCTACTTCCAAACTTTGCACGGTGACCTATGATTTTTATTGTTGACTTCTTGGTAAGAGAATGGTTGAAAGTTTCATTGAGGGAAGTTTGAGCAAAAGTCTTTCACTTTCAAGGGGCATACTACCTTAATAGTAAAATTAACATAGCTGATCTTGTCTGAGCTTCCTTCGTCGTTGTCAGAAATTATTGCAATGAAATGTACTTGCATCGTGCAATGTTTCTGGCATCGATTCACAAAATTATTTTATGTTGGGTTTCCAATGGAGAAAGGTTATGCTACAGTTTATGTGGGGTTTCCAATGGAGAAAGGTTACACTATCACTCTTTCTGTGTGTTTCTGATTACAAGTACTAAATTATATCGAGGCAATGAAATTTTGTAATTTTGTATCCAATGATGTGTAATGAGACTGAATAATGTACAGATAGGTTCATAATGTCTGAATGGGACAATTTCATCATTTCAATGAGACTTTTCGAATCCACACAAGAACTGTGTTCAAATTCATGAACCCACTTTATATAAATGCAATGGCTCATATTCTCTCCAGGTTTTAGCTTGCTTTTAGAATGTTGTGATAAAAACCAGATCATCAAAGGTCCTAGTACACCCAAACACTGATGCTTCGTAATTCATTTCAAAATGCTTGCCAAGGTCAAGGGCACAGTATTTTAATTTTACATATATATACGTGATCTGCATAGATACTGAGAACAAAAGAGTAATTAATCTTCACAAAGTTAAAGACACTTCATAAATAATGATACAGTTCAAGCCATTACTGGTATGCAAGGCCAATAAATTTTTTATCACCCCTGGTAAGCAAGGGCCAATAAACGTTTTTACCAGCCCAGGTCATTACCCTGAGTCTGTGTAGTTTTGTTTGTTATTTCATCTACACTTGTCAAGTTCAAGTTTATGCATATTTCTGGTTCGTGTCCTATACACTTTTTTCTTGTATCTTTATGGAGGTAGATACATCTATTCATTCATTCACACAGTGTTGTAATTAGCTTTAGGAGTGATGAAAATGTGTACAATGATTTATAGTGTACTGTGTACAGAATCATAAAAAGAATTTTGTCTGCAATAAAATTCTTTAAAATGTGCATAAAAAGGGAGATAGTTATATCCATCAACACATACCTGACTTTTGAAACATGAAAGTTCAAAGGTCAAGCATGTTCTGATGGATAAAACTTATATTCTTTTTATTCATATTATTTATTGCTTTTTGGATGTTTCATATGAAAGCAGCATTTTATGATTAAATACTTGTGAAACGTCACTCCTTTGTAATTAGTAATATTGTGTATTTTTCTACATTCTATTTGTTGTTCCAATTAATAATTTAAATTCATCGATTTTACAGGATTTGATTAAGCGCCATATGCCAGTATGAAAACGTCTCAATATTTCTCTTTGTCAGAACATAATTTATCAGATTAATCCTTTTAACGCCATGGTTTGGCCCCAACCCACTGTTACTATGGTGATGTAGGAGCTGTTTACAGGAAATTGAGGTGAACAAAGTAAAGATCTTTAGGCTGTTATATGCATGAAAATGCCCTGTAACACCTTGACGATTTAGCCAGCGTATGACAACTTATGAAAAATTTGGCAAATACGCTTGCGTACGTTGAATACATTATAGGTTAGTTTTGTATAAGTTAAGAGCACGCTGAAGCATGCTGGTATTTGTCGTAGTATGGCGAGGTCGTCGAAAAATTTTGTGCGTGCACAAAACTTTTTGACGCATGGCAGCATATGACTCATACGGACCACACACACGGGCCATCAGTTGCAAATGCGCGGCGCTCGTTAACACACATTCACACATGTTACTTGTAATTTTAAGTTACTCATAAGTCGAAATGCGTCGAGATTATTGTCAAGCATACCCAAGATGCATTTCTAACCTATGGGTAACATGCTTGGAACCTATATTGAACTTCCCTCCAATGCATATTGATGTATGTAGACGTATTTGACGTGTTCTGGACGACCACAGAACATGTGTCCAACTTACAGCTACCGTATGATGGCATATCAAAAGCATTTAGACGAAGTGGTATTAGAATGGGGTTCACTGGAGAAACTGGTCAGTACTCCTAAAGAGTCCATGGTGAGCAGGTGTCTATGTCATCTGAGAGATGGAAGATCTGGCAAGGCTTTGGACAAGAATACTTACTAGCTGTCCTCCAATATCAGCCTGACCTCATCATTTTGCCACTGTACCAGTTGCTTGCCAATAGAGCCAGGAGAAGAAGAGGTGACTGGAGGAGATAGATTGAACAGCAGCCTTTTTACAGGCTATGACACGTGATCATTGGCGGTACGCTGCCGCGCTATGCATAAGTTAGACTATCGTTGGGCATAAGTTGTGAACGCTTGCAACACGCTAAGCATCCATTGGTATCTATAAGATTTATTGAAACGTTCTATATAAGTTACTAATATGTCATGTATGCGTCCAAATCGTTATGAATACGCTATGTATATGCCCAACATTGAAAAGTACATCGTAAAGTTCAGCCTAAGCCAGCGTTTTCTAGAAATTTTGATACGTCGGCATACGCTGGCTAAATTGTCGAGGTATGACAGGGTCTAGATTTAACATCCCTGTATGTTTGAATTTTGAACAAGAAAAGAAATCGTTGACAAGTTCTCTCTTTTTATAAATGTGTAAAGCAGCGTCAACTTGTTATTGAGCTGCAGCATTTTGGCTAGAAAGTTAGAAATCTGTTATCTAGTTTGTGAGAGCATTTGGAATTTTTCACTCTGGTGTTTTGTAATATTCAAAGCATTGAAGTATTGCCAGGGACAGTTAAAATCCAGGTATGTTCCGACTGTACTTCACACAAAAGACCATTGTTTTTCTTTTTTTAGACATCAGTAGGCTGTGTGGGAACCAGAGCCATGCTACTGCTTGCCCTCATGAATATGAACTTGTCTTGTTACAGGCAAAGCATAACCTTTGTACTATGTGACTTTGACCCTTGGAAAATTTACCAGCTTGCATTCCTTCTCAAAGACACTGTTTCTGTTTGCAAGCTGTGCTATGAAAGGAAATTACAACAGTTGCAAGTGCTCCCATCAACTAATTAGTGACCCTTACAATGAGGACCTTGGCATTGATATGAATGAACAAAAAAATCCCTCCACACACAGAGGACAATGACCTTTGGACAATGTCCTTTGGACAATGACCTTTGAAGGAAGCGTCAATAATGCTCTTCAGGATAAGCATTTAATTATCACATGGTTAAAGCATAGACCCTGGAGGTGTTGACTTTTCCCAGTGATGTGTTAAAGAGAAAGTAAAACAGAATGAAGATCTCTTTGAATTTCGAAAACTCGTTACCTGTGTCTTCGAGATATTACAGCCAATTCAAGAATAAGATGAAAGACGAGGTACATAAACACATTTTACAATCACTGCTGAAGGTAACAAAATGAACTTGTGCGTTTGTTGAAGCTGCTTTATGTAGTCCCTGCTAGAGGTATATTTTCAAAGTCAAGATTAACAAACACAGTCCTGATGGATAGGTATCTGTTAGGTACATGTACAGCTCATCTATCTGTTGCCTAGGCATGAGACAACTATACTGGCATTTTTGAAATAAGTGGTTATTTAGCTTAGAAACTTTTGGATGCAGTCTTTGTGTTTTTGTCTGTGATGAGGATCTACTGTAAGTAAGCAATGCTTTATGTAAGTGTATAACTGAGATAAGTGACTAGGAAAGGAATTTCCTCATCATCAAACGAATGCAGATATATGTCATAATCACAACAATTTTTTCACCTTCCCAAATATTGTTCCTGGTCTAAATATGATGACGGAAATTTCAATAAGAAAGCCGGACTGAGGAAGTTAATGAGATCTAATAAATAGTTTTAGTGCCAGAAAGGTGTTGCCAAACTGTAAATACAGACTGCCTCCCATTTATGGCCGATTATAAAAAACTGATTTTATGTTGACTTTAGAGTTTATGTGTGGACTTTTGATGATAATGAAGGCTTTTGTTTTATTGTAAGGACCATCCTAAACATCTGAATCCTTTTCTGTTGCTGATTACGATTACCGATTACAGCTCTGTAACTAATATCCTTTTTGTGAATACGTGTGACATTCCAGTTGACACTGAATTGTGTGGTTCTTCAAATGCAAATTTGTGATCATCAGTTATTTAATAACTGTGAGAATCTTGTGTTGTATTTATTGTTTGTCAGACAAAACTTTCGAGGGAGACATTGTTTCCTTTCTCTGAAAGTAATTTTTTGGGTCATTGTTAGAGTAATACAGACATTGCTGTGGAGACTGCAGTTATTATAGAAATCTTGGTTCCGTTGACGAAGCATAGCATAGCATAAAATTACTTTTTCCTTTCACTTTCCTGTACTGTTGTCAACACAAACAAGGTCAGATAAATCCACTCTGTGTTTTTGTTTACACAGCTGGACATTAACACCTTGACTCCAACATTCAATGTCACAATGTCACTATGCTCCTGAAAAAATCCTTGAAAGTCCCTGAATTTTACAGCCTCCAGGAATATCCTGGGAAAATCTTTGACAATGAAGTTGAATCCTGGAAATGGATGATTCACCAAAATTTTCACACTATTAAAATGATTGGTCATGATATGATAAAAATGATGTGCAAAATGATACATTGTAGTAAGTGATATCTGGAAAATGGTGTGTATTGGGACCTGAAAAAGTACTTGAAAATTGCTGAAAAGCTTGTAAAATTACTTACATTATAAGTGAAAACATGTATATGAGACACTGTCTCATTTGGGTTTGTGAAATACGTTTTTAACAATATAACTTTTCAAAGTTTTGCTTTACAATGTTTATTTATTCTCAACAGGAATGTACTTTTACTTGTAACTATAGAATAGACACTAAGTTGTAGTAAACAGTATTTGATTGGTTAGTTGCTTGTGTTCATTCTCAGTTCAACCTAAATCAGCCAGTCACTAGCTGTCTTGCATATCGATGATTACTTTCCAGTCATCTCTGTTTTGAAACTTTTTCTTCAAGGAGTCTACAAGTTTTTGCGGAATATGGTGTGCAACACAGTCAACTTTTGGAAGTTCAAAGGTCAGAGACAGGTGGAAGTGTACTAGGGGGTCCTTTACGATATGAAAACCCTTGTATATTATGGCTGCAATGTGACCAAACAGGTATGTTTCCTGTAGAATGTCTTTAAAAGGGTATTGTCAAAAGGGGGAAAATTCGCTGATAAAAAAATTGTGGAAAAGAAATCATTGTGATTTTGCTGAAACTGAAAAACAAAGGAAGCAGGTTGCATGACAGCTGGCAGTCTCAAGGATCATTGAATGACCAATGTTTTACAGGCAATGAACACTACATGCCAATAATGATGCTGAAGCTATTGTTGTATTCATTTTAATATTCATTTTCATATTGATATTGGAGTCACTGACAGAAAGTGTCATAAATAGCTAAAATTTCGACTATAAAAGGTAATTACTTCTTAAATTTTAAAAATTTAAGTGTTACTCTTACATAGTACCTAAACATAAATATAAGTCAACAACTCAAAAACCTACCTCATTCTCCTTCCAGTGTCAGGATAGAAAATACCGTTGCTTTTTATGAGAGGAGAGAATTTAAACACAAACTTAATGGCGGAGATAATCTTAAAATAATTGATCATGTATCACGTCAGTTTATTCACATATTTTTTTATTTGTACTTCTTCATGTACTCATTTTATATCTTCATTGGTTTTGTTTCTTTCCTGTATTGTGTTTGTTTGTTTACACACCTACCTACCTTAATCAGTCTAAGGCACATGTGGTATGATTAATCAATTTGTAGAAATTGTCAGCCAAGTGCTCCCTAAAACAATGCAGGAAAAATCTCTAATAACACAAACATACAACAAAAAACTTCAAACTTCAAAACTATTGTACTACCAATTTTAATTAAAGAATGTTTATAAGATGAGGAAACAAAGTCCTTAAATAAATTGCATATGCATAATTTATGTTAATGCAACATAAATTGTTACATGTAAGCACAAAATTGATATTTAATCCCAATATTTTATGAAAATTGCATAGCATATTTTATACCAGTAGTTTAAAGTTGGGCTACAAATACCACTCTACACTCAGTGACTCCAAGACGAATGTGAATCCAAATATGAAAAAGGAAATTCAAAAATGAATACAAGAATAAATGAGCATTGTAGGCTGAGAATCAAACCTAAAGCCTCCCTAACGTAGTGTTCTATTTATACTGCATTATGGGAGCTTGTAGGGTATTGGCACATACTAGCCACAATACACTACAAATGCCTTTTTCCACACTTTTCAATTTGAAGTGAATTCTAGTGCAATAAAGTTGTACGGTGATGTATTGTCATTGTTCTTGGATTAGTCAAGCTAGAATTTCAGGCTTCATGGAGAAAATGTTTGATCTTGTGAGGGGACCCTAAATATGACCAATTATTTTTTTTGTAATTATTTTACAGAATGCATGCTATTATTTTTCAAATCAACACCCTGTTTTTACCCTTTCAAAAATTACAGTGTATTATTCTTTTCATAAAAATGAGAATTTCTGAAGTATACACTGCATTAGCATCTAATGAGACTGGGATGGTTGGCAAGTAAACTGATAATATCTTTCAAAAAGTTCTATAGTCGAAATATGATATTGCGGACATATATTAGACTTCCGGATGGTGAGACTTTATACTGGGCACAATAAATGTTTTACTGACCTGGTGATGTTTTACCTCGAATGGATTTGATTATTGGACCAGTTTTGATGTCATGCTTAATAACACACAGCATTCACTAAAGTTACAGCATGCTCTGTGTAGCATTAACTGCAAATTCATAAAATAATTGTATGTATTATGTCTTTATTGAAACAGTCTGTATAATCACAGCAGTGACTGAGATAAAATAAAGTTTCAGTTCAGGTTGTATTGAAAGTTATATTATGATGAATGTTTGTAATTGTCACAGTTCAGAATGTCAGAGTTTGCCTCTGACCTTTGTGAAGGTCATTTATGGAATTTACCAATACTTGAACAGTTTGTTTCAAAATTGAAAAAATCACACAAGTATCATTGTTGTAGTTAGATACAAAGATTGTTTTTGTAAAGAGAAATTGCTACACATTGACTACAATGTATCTTAATTTTGACCCAAATCATACTGCTATGTGTTTTCAATGCTTGTCATATTTTCTTTTAACACTTGATGACGGCATCTGTTTGCTTTTATCCTCAAAATGTTTGTTATTCCAGAGATGTGTTCTCTGTATTTCATTTGATTGACAGCTATTGGGAGTAGTTTTGTGCATCAGCTGGCCATAAAATAAAGTTTTCATTGTCAGCAGATGTGTCATAGCTGGTACCTGGAAAAGAAACTGTAAATCTCAAAATCTATGTCTAATCTAATTACCGTATTTTAGTCATTGAAATTGCTCCAATTTCACAGACGTTTTTTACAGATTTTCATCTCCAAGTTTTGCCATGTAAATAATTTTCAGACATGAAATCTGAGCGGCTGTTGTAAATGGAAAACAGAATTGCAGTTTGAAAAAATGGGTATGAATGTTGGCTCGGGCTGGGTTTTGTACAACATACTGCGAAAGGTTCACTCTGAAATATGCTGAGCTATTTAGGGTTCAATTAATGAGTAATACAACAGCCTTCTTTGTTCAGTTATTATATCAATAGGAGATAAAAGGATTGTGAATTACTTACTCTTTGTTGTTTGGCAGGAAACAAAAAATGAATGGCAAATTTCCACAGATATGTAAAACTATATGTGTTTTTCAGGATTAAATGTTTTTTGTTTCTGAAGTAAAAGATATTAGTATGGCACACAATGATAATGCATCCCTACCTGGGTATGACAGCCAAGGTCACCACATTTAAACTTATTTAATATTTGAAATCTGAGTTTCAGTGCAAGTGGGTTGTTATTTTGTTCTAAGCAGATTCAAATCACAAAATTGGCCATGAAATTTTCCTATCATCGTGATGAGGGACAAAAATTATCTTATTGATGATGAGCAGTTAAATGGTTGTGTGGTTTTTTTTTTCAGTTCTTGATGAAAGATTAGACAAGAGGGTTGATGACATGTTGAGACGAGGTCTTTTACAAGAACTGACTGAATTCCACAAAGATTACAACCAGCTCAGATTAGAGCAAAGCTCTGACAGGTAAGCTGTAGCCTTGGAACGTTTTGACCCTAATCTGATGGAAATCCACAATCAGTATTAACCCTTGGACTGCAGTATTTTTTCCTATCAAAAGTGCAGTGCAAAATTTCCCCAATTTTTATGAACTTTTCTGTAATTTTTTCGATAATTTTGGACCAAATGAACACAACATTTCATTGGCCACAGTTTTTATCAAAATTTCAGCAAAAAGCTAACAAAAGTTGACTGAGGTACATTTTATAAGGGGGACAAAAATTGACTTTGGCGCTCAAAGGGTTAAGTGTTTTATGCCCAATAGAACTCAGTGGCTCTGTGTTCAGACCTATTGGCCATGTTTTTGAGTGGCCGAAACAGCCATTTGGTTACTTGGCATGTTTCTCAGTAACTGGAATGGTCTTTTGGTTATTGGACATGTGTAGCTCAATGATAAGGCAGTCATTTGTGTCTGTGACCACTGGTCAGTGAGCCAGTCCTTAGCCCAGACCAGTGTGTCCTGTAATATCAGGGGTTAATGTATCATGGGTGTTATAGGTTTGTATCTTGTCATGCTTTTAGTTATGCATTGGCCTGCCAAGCTATGTCAACTGACCACTGGGTAATGGAGGCTCATTATCACACCAGTTATTAGGTTATGTGTCTTATACATGCACAGTGGGTAAGGGGTTTAGCTGTCTGATCTGGTCAGTGGCTGTGCTGGTCAGTGGGTCAGTGATGTCATAAGTCTGGTGATTTAGGGGTCATCAACGCAGAGGTCGTTTGTGGTCATTTATCAGTGTAATGGATGAAATCACAGCTCCTCATATTTACCTTAAGATTGCATATCTTTGTTGTCAGGTAACAAGGTTTTTGACGCTTTCATAGTTTGGTTGTCATGGTGCAATGACCATTTCATTCATTAATTTTTTTCTTTCTTTCTAGAAGACATTTTTTTCATTTCATTCATAGCTGTCAGTTCAGACTTATTTTGAATTTTCAACTTTCTTAGATACTTGAGTTTCCTGTTTGTGAGATCCTCTTTGTTCCAAAAGGATACAGTATCAGAAACAGACAGACGTTAAAATCCTAACTTGAGATAAATTTTATGCCATTTCAGGAAGGAGCTGTGTAACTATTGAATTTATAATGAACACTAACTTTGAATGCTGATTTTATTTATTTGGATAAACATGATTAGATTTTATTAGATTTACAATATTAGATTATGTTGTGGAGATTTATCGAGTCATTCTTGATAAACTGCTAATGAGTGAAGATACCTGGTTAGATCAGCATTTTGTATGCATAGTGTGATGTTGTCCAATCCATTGCAGAGTCTGTGTATCGTACCGGTACTCACATCAATGGGTAATATTGTTGATTTTTTTTGTATCACAGCAAGGAATTGTACACCCACGGAATTTTTCAGTCGATAGGTTTCAAGGAGTTTCACAAGTACCTGATCTTGTCCCAGGAAGATAAAGACAGCGATGAAGGCAGGACTTTACAAGTGGAAGGCGTCAATGGTTTGAAGCTTGCTACAAGGAGATACGGCAGAAAGCAAAACCGTTGGGTCAGAAACAGATTTCTGAAAAGTAAAGTCAGCATTTTTATTCTGCTTTTCTCACCACCAAATTCTGAGATGCAAATTTGGATCTTTGTCCAGCAAATCTAGCTATCTCTCTGTAATCACAACAAATCGCGATCTTTGTCCAACACAATAATAAAATTGTTGCATCATCCCATAGCTTTTCTCATGCAACTGCAGACCTATATACTGGGTCTGTACACTGCTGGAAATGTCTTTAGAGCCTCTCGGAAAGTCTGGAAAAATCCATGGAAATGAAGTGGAATCCTTGAAAGTCCTTGAAAACTGATTGTCCACACTCAATTTTCAAAAAATGGCAAGATGATCTGTCTGTCTTAAAAATGAAACCATAAAATCATGTATAAAATTGATATATTGTAAAAATGATATCTGGAAAATGGTCGTTAGACGTCAAAAGCCATTGAAAATTGCTGAAAAGGTTTGTGAAAGCCTTTGAATTTTACAGGACTTTGAGTGTGTGGAGTCTGTACATACAAAGCAAATTGGAAGTTGGATGGATGGCTGGGTGAAGGTGTAGGATAACTTTGATAGAAACAATCTGTTCAAAAATCTGCCCTTTCACTCAAATCCCTGATTGAAGATGAAGATAAAAATGTTTGACGCTGTTACTACCAGTCCTGTCTCTTCCAAATCTGCCAAGTCGGTAAAAAGCCATATTGGGCGGGATAGGTCAAAATATAACATGCATTTTCACCTAATTGGCATAGTATGTTACAGCGAGGCCAGTCAGTAAAAATCATGTCTACAGTATCTGTGTTTTCAGAGGCCTTCAATTGTTAAGTCTTTGTTTAAATTGCCACAAATGAGACATGTTACATCTCTTGGTTTTAACCAAACTGACCTGATGGTGACATATGAACTTGGCAGGATAGTAATATGAACTTGGCAGGATAGTAAATTGCTAATTTTTAGTAGTAAAGTGATTTTACAAGGTGTTCATACATTTACTGGCTCACTCATTGCAAAACCTGAATGAAGGTAAACAACAATCGGTCATTTGATTCGATCTCACAAGATGTTCACTGATTGGTCAGTGGCATTTTAGCGACATGAATGGGCCGTAATTCTTAGTTTTGGACACAAGCAGTTGGAACCCTTGCTTGACCTCTGCGTAAATGAAATGAGGGTTAAGTACTTTCCGGAAACGCCACTGACTGACGACTGACCTTTGCTCTGCAAGGTCTTGGCTAAATTGGACTTTAACCCCAAGCTGGACGCTAGCCAAGTACATAAATCTCAGACAATGGTCTCAATGTACAGAATATAGAGCAACGTTCTAGAATTTTTGAATTTGCTGATATTGGGAGAAAATTTGAGCCAACAACGGAGAAAATTGGAGCCAAAAAGGGATAAAAAAACTGAATTATTTTTTATATTAATTCTCAAAACTTTTACTGATGCATTCCTTGACAATTTTTATTGATTTCAATTTTAAGTGTTTGTAATTCACAAATTTGATTTTCTTCCTTGTTTTACTAAATTGTTATCCAGGACCAGGTGGTAATGTGCCGGCTGTCTATGGCTTAGATACAACTGACGTTGACCAATGGGAAGAGACTGTGTTACAACCAGCCTTTGAAATAGTACAAGCAGTTTGCCAGGTGATTTTAATAATGATTAATTTATGTACACAGCAAATGCTGAGTAAAAATGAAAATAACCTTGTGTAGAATAACTGTCCTGACAAAGATGGACAGTGACTGAAACTTCATTTGACAAGTTTTAAGAAATGTTAAGTTGATTTACAGTGGTGGTATAACAGTGTGCAGATGAAAACATGGTTTGCTGTTTGCTGTGACAACCTTCCTAGCAAATTTTTGAAAATTACAATTGACATATCTTCGTTTGCTGAAACAGTCTATAATTAGTCAGTAATTGCATTTTACAAAATTGGTGAGTGAAGAAGTTTCAATCTTTCTAGGCCTCATCTTCAGGGAAAAAATGGTGTTTCAGTTTTGTGCCTGGCTTCACAGTCAGTAGGAACAAGAGTGAAGTGTTTGTTGAAAGGATTGTTGAATTGTTGACACATTACGATATATGTGTGTCTGATTACACAAGCCAAGCGGACCTACAGGTAAAACATTGATGAATGAGCTCCACGTTTACACTAACCCCTAACACCCCCCATGTCATGTGTCATGAGCATGTGACTTGCAAAAATTCCTCCATCTTAATCTGCAAATATATTGTGCAACATTTCATCAGATAATCTAAACATTTCCAACTGATACATATCCATGAAGATTTCAACCTTGATATAAGTCAGCTTATTGAATTTCTTTCTCTTTTCCTCCTCCAGGGTGAGACACCGTCCATCCCCCCTCTTCCTCATGAAGAAGCCCCAAACATTGACACCAATACCTCCCACATCTGTGACGTGTGCAATGGAAAACTGATTGTCGGACAGCAACAATGGCAGGGTTAGTTTTGGAAGATTTTTAAAATATCTCTTCAAACTTTTTTCAACTTAAAGGGCCTCCCTCTTGTGTTTGAAATTTTTTACTAGCATTGCCATAAATAATCTGTTAAACAAATGAATTTCTACTGATGATAATTTGTTTTTGAAGTATATAAAAAACAGAAATAGTGCTCTAGCTACCCCAGGCAGTTTGTCAAGTGGCATCCAGTGTTATTCACTGTTGCCAAAATCACTCTCTTCTGGAAATCACTTAGCTCAGTTGTTATGGATATTAGGACAGAGGTACAAATCTCACATTGCATCAGGCATTATTGAACCGTTGGAGGATGAAAAACACCAAGTTAAAAATAGAAGTTCAGTATATGGCGATTGTGAAAGGATGCAGAATGCCAAATCAAGCAAACAGAACCTCTTGTCATAGGAGCTTGCACCAAATAAAGTGATATATCTTTATTTACCTGTGTCTAGACAAATTGTAAAAACTAATGTTATGTAACTTGTACAGGGCACAATGCCCTAAATGTCTACTATGCATGGTACTGTATGTTGTGGTATTTCCATGTGTAAACTCAAGAGGGCGCTATAATAGCTTCTACATCATTTGACGGCTATGAAGGAAATGAAGGCAACTTCACATATTGGTTTTACCTTTGGTAATGATATGGTATAGTGAGCAGATCAATGTGGTATCTTGATAACGGAAATATGGTGAGACACTTCCTAGTTAAATGACGAAGTTTTTCAGACAAGTTGATTTGTAAGTTTGGTTGTTCACACGTCACATTATCAGCTATGTAGATTTGTTTTAATTGCCATTTTGCAGAAACGTTTAGGTTTTTTTAAAAAAAAAGATGGACCAGCTGATGGTATGTTACATGTACTTACCGTGAGATTTTGTTTTGTTTGTTTGTTACCAGGTCATTTGAGGTCAAGAGGTCACCAAAAGAGGCTGAAGAAGAGAAGGCAACTTGAAGAGTTGATGAATAAAGTTGATGATGCAAGTGGAAATGGCACAGATGAGAAAACGTGACATTTTCAGACATGGCATTCCAAAAATGAAAAGGCAGGGTAATTTACAAAAAGAAAGAAATATACAAAATATTTTTGTCAAACAGATGTAAAAAATTTATCAACCTCTGCAAACACTGGCTTGCTAACGAACAACATCTTCAAGTGTAAGATGGATGTATATATGCAATTCTTCAGAGACTTTACAACAGTGTCTGTACTGTAAGCTGATCTATTCTGATATTTTAATTATGAGAAATTTACAAATTTGAAAGTGATTGACTTAATGCAACGCTTAAAGCATAGTCTGTATGTGTATTTACTTTAAAATGCTGAACTGTAAAACTCTGCTGTACTATTTCTGTGAGATGTTTGTGTGGATTTGATAACAGAACTCTTTCTGCTATGTTCATTGGGGACTGTTGATATTTAAACCGCCTACATCGCCTACTTTTTCTGAACCTGTTCATCCCCCAATTCCCTGTCAGGAGGTCCACAATCACCATTGATATCAATGGGTGTTGGGCCAAACCATTTTGGTGAAAGGGTTAAATTTTTTGATTGCTGTACAATGAGCACCACGACTTGTCATTAAAAAATTTCCCTTCTTTTGTAAAGTGTTTGTGCAAATTTCAAATGAATGTTTATCATCAAATACAAAGAGAGAGTAAGGCTGTACTCAAAGTTAAAACAGTCATTGTGTTTTGCGTTCACAAAGTCATATTCCAACATCGCAAGTCATTCATTCTCTCCTGAGTAATACTTGTTCGCAAGGAGAGTTGTAGTGTGTCTCTGTGTACATGTGTGGTGTGCTTCTCTCATAGTGTTTGAGATAAGTCTCTGATATCTGATTGAAGCTGTATAATGTGATCTCATGGTGATCATGCAAGGCTCACTTTTGTTAGTCATTCAGTTACCCATATGCCAAAACTTTTAGCCAGTTTGTGCAACCAGTAGTCAATTCATCAGACTGGTGGAAAATTTCATCCATATTAATAGTCATATCACAAACAGAAATGTGAGAGTATGCAGTGTGTTGCATCATAGACCCTCGAGGGTCTATGGTTGCATGGTGTTGGGAAAGAGTTTTATGTATTACACTCATCAAAAGACAAACTATCAAGTTTGTGTCTGATTCTTGAAGGGGCTCCCCACCCCAACCCCCTTGAAAAAGTTAATTTGGCAACTGTTAGAATTGCATAATTGAATAGATTGTCTTCACAGATGGAGTCTCTTCAACATAAAACAATCAGTGATACGCTATACACTGCTGTTAATTGTAATCTATAGCTTATTGATAATGCCTTTGCCAGTTCGATCGCCAAACCTTGTAGTCGCCATTTTTAAAAATATTCATGGCCATTGGTGAGTTTGCGATCAGTTATTTGAGCCCTGATTTTATGCAGTTCATAACGGAACTGCAGAGTGGCAAATCTAGCCCCAATGAGGAAGCCATTGAGAACTGTAAAGTTGTGGTGTGACTTTATATGCTAGTAAGATAACAAACGCAAATAAAGTGATGCATGCAGGTATTCATCTGTCAGCTTGATGGACACTTTTAACATGTACACAGTGAGAATTATACTTCTCATTGATTTCTGAGTAATTTGGTTTTCACTTCAGGTTGATTGTGATACCATATTTGGAGAAATTGTCCCGACAAAACAGGAACTGTATGACATCGATGAAATCAACTAACACAGTCTTTGATAACCTTCATATCAAATCTAAAGGTTTGGTAACAGAATGTCAAATAAGTTTGTGATAAATGTTTTATGTCGTTAGTTTGAAATGATATTTCAAGATATCCGTGTCATAAACCAGTGTGATCCACAAGGGAAAATACTGTAGCCATAGTGATAAATACTTAAAAGTTAAATATCCGAACAAATTTTTATATTAGAATCTACATCATAAAATTATATCCAAACAATGGAGTGTGAAATGGCATCAAAGTTGTTGAACAACAATAACAAGCAAAGTGACAAGTTTCTGAAGACAACAAAGTTGTAAACAACATGATACCATGCAAAATTACAGGTCTGATGTTTTCATATACATGTATTTACTATTTTAGGAAACATAAGAAACACAGTTTAGAGTGCAATAGATATTTTATTTGTTTTAAAATAAATGACAATCTTTTCACTGAAACTAGAAAGCTGCCTTTTTCACTTTGTCCTCTCCCATGTTTTTTCATAAATACAATAAATGTTATATTATGATACTATTACAGTATTTGTAAATGTACAAAATGACATCACAATCATTCAGAGATTTAAACACTTGCCTAAGTTTATCATGTTCTTTGTTCAAAAATACCACTTGGTGATGGTTTTTGATAATGAAACAGAGTCTGTTAAAAATCTGTTTGAAGTAAATTTTAGCTATCTGTCTGTGTAGCCATTATCTCACAACAATTATGTTCCAATGGACGACCATTACCAAGGCACTTGATACAACTATAAAAAGATCTACAGGATACAAAGTCTAAGAGTTTGTTCAGTCAGTAACGGATTTGGTTTTGTGAAAACAGATTGATATAACTTGACTTCACAGGGATACTCTTTAAAAGACTGCTAATCTAGTGCAGGCATTCCCTTCTGAAGACATTTTGGGAAATGAAGTGTGACTGACAGGTTTTGCACTATCTCTGATTGAAAAACTAGTCGCCAGTTTTGTGCACATGCTATGAAATGCCTAGAACATTTGCAGATTAAACACATGATATCAGCCTGCATTCTGAAACCATGATTCAAATATGAGTTGATCCAACTAAACTTCATCCAAACTGGAGTATCCGCACTTCATGTGTTATTGGAATATAAATTATAAATTATGATAATGTAATTTCCATAAAAAGTTGAACAAGAAGGTTACCCTCGGGAGGGTCCTTGAGACAGCTCTGCTGTGAGAAAAGTGGGGCATAGCGCCCTCTAGAGTTTCAAACTTTTCTTTCTTTTTTTTTCATGATGTCACACAGTGCATGAATGTAAGTGTGTGCACAATTCCCAAGTTGCAACTTGTCAACAGGGTTGCATAAATATCCAGATTTTCATTCCTGTAATTTACTTTTCCTTTGCCGTGGTAACAAGTGGCAATACCAAAAACCCAAACAGACCGTAGTACATGATCAATTGAGTCACACAGCACATTCATGAACTCTACAGCTTTGTACATAATTTGAATGTTAGAGCATCAAACACCTCGCCCTGTATCTTTCAGGTCTGTATAGCATTAACAATGGCACACCTAGTGCATTTCTGTGTTGTCACTAACTTTATAAATCACATTGTTAAAAGTCAGTCTGACTATACACAATTCATCCTACACCTATGTATGTCATTGCTTTTACCAGCAAGTCACATTTCAATGGGGGAAATGCCTGAAAATTTCATTTCACTTGTACACAAACAAAAGTTACCTGAAAACCTAGAGTCAAATGTGATTATACACACCAAATTACAGCCAGGCGGATACAATTTAGGTGCTTGTTCAAACACAGTATTGTTTTACATAATCAATACAAAATCCTGCAACATTGAATCTTAACAGATTTACTGGCAAGACCTATCTGACAGGAAACAAACTAATAGATTGAAGATGATATCTTTACAAAATGTAAGATTGAAAAAGAATGAAACAGACAATTTGAAAATGTTACCATACATTTGACATCATCAAATCTGACATGAGCTTACATTTTGAGCGTACTTCATGTTCATATCCAATGTACTGTATAGTATTGTCAATACATTATATAGTCTTTATTTGGTAATGTCCATATTTGGTAATGTCCATATTTGGTGAACTTACAAGTTCACTGGCAGGCTGTTTTTTTATTTATCTTAGTGTAAAAGTTATGCCCTAATATGGCTACAATATATCCATATTTGGAGTTCTCGTTGTGTACTATGTTGACTCCAAGCCATGGTTGAACAGTCAAGGCAGTTACAGTCTGTTCTCACAGTCTTGTTTGTAAATCAGAGACTGCTGTAACAGAGACTGAATTCTTGGACATAAAGATTTTACCTTCAGAAGAGGACTTTGATGAATTCCTGTGGAGAGATATCTCTGGCACCCTGTAAGTGTTCAACATCTGCAAATTCATCATTTTCTGTCCCAGTACAGGGATGACCTCCGAACTACAAGAAAACAAAGAAAGAAAATGAAGGAATGGATGACATCATGGATCCAGAAATCATCCTCCGAAGACGTTGCAAAAGGTAAGCTTTTAATCAATTACTTTTTAAATCAAATATTAAAATATATAAATACTACCGTATTTTTCTAATTTGTAAAGTCCTAGAGTTTTGTAACAAATATGAACAAATGACACATTGATATCACATAATGTCTTTGATTTCCTGATTAAGATTCAGTTTTCAGGAATAATTCTACAATATTCTGAAGAGAACACAAGCACAGACAGTGATGGTACATAGGTATAGTATCCCTTTAACAAAAACAAATAATATTGATGAATTTATCTAAATATGACATGCAAAATTACACACCTACTGTCAGAGGAAACTAATAAATACATTTACATTTAAGGATATAAAATATAGTTCTTGCTTCTGTAAACATGGGAGCATTGACAAAATTGTGAGCAGTGTTTTTTGATATGGCTTGCTACATTTCTAAGAGATTTTACAGCACTTGAATATGAATAATTTTCATGATTATGATTGGCCGGCAATGGTTAGTCATTTTACAGTGTAATAGCCGTGATACGTTTTAAAGTATTACTCACATTCCAGTAAACACAGTGACATCGATTGCACAGCTTGAGTTTTTCTGCATACTGTTCTTGTTTCTTGTGTCTTTTGTTGAGTTTTCTGTAAATCTTTTGCCAGTCTAAATCATCTTCATAATCCGGTAATGCCGACCAAATCTATCAACCAAATGATGACAAATTTGAACCATAACATTTAAATATTTTATATATATATATATATATATATATATATATATATATATATATATATATATATATATATATATATATATATATATGTATATGTATATATATATATATATATATATATATTATATATATATATATATATATATATATATACACTAATATAACAACACAAAGTAGTGAGGATATATTCTAATTTTCAAGCTATATCAGGTTTTGATGACTTATTGAAGACAGGTTTGATAATTAGATATTATTCCCTAATATTTTTCTTCGTTCAGCAAAGGAAAATACAAGTGACGTAATGACTGTGTCACCACGAGTCGGAGACGAGTGGTGACACGGTCATTTCGTCACGAGTATTTTCTGAGCTGAACGAAGAAAAATATTAGGGAATAATATATATAGCTATGCACAAGCCAAGAATTCGTTATTTTCTTTGCAAAATAAAATAATTTTCCATGACGATTCCGTGTTTAAACTTTTGAACTACTTTAGGAATAAATATCAGTACGCCGTGCACAAGTTGTCAATCATTTCCAGTCTGCAGTCGTCCGTCGTGTGCGTTAGCGCTCACGTTCGTTCGTGTGTGGAGCAAATGACAGCTCTCGGTCTACACGTAGGCTACCTTCCGCAAAGTTATACTCTATTTCAAAGATAGCATAGTCCTAGAAATTTATCACAGACGAAGATACGCTATTTTTCAGGAACAAATATCGACTGAATCTCGACGGCGCGAACACTGTAAACGTCGCGCCTGACCCTGTTTGCAATGCATACGGAACCCATGGTATACGCGACCAGCTTCGAGTTCGTTGTTTCCGCATATTATTCATGTAATTCCTTCAGAATATACAGGGGGTACTCTTGTGTTTACATTGTTCGGATTAGTAATGTCGTAGTCTGTGAAAATATCGATTTCATTACATGACTTTTGATCGTGGGAGAAACATCGGCCGCCATGTTGTTTGTTTACATATTTACGAGCACACCAAAGATCGACAAAAAAAAGGTCCGACGCACCAAAATTGATGACATAGACGCGGGTTGTCGTGACGTAGACGACCAGAGAATAAATCCCGTATTTTTGTTCGGAGACGACAAACTTGGCTTGTGCATGTGATAATATATTATATTTTGTGTGTGATCTGTGTGATAACATTTAGAGATAAACATAGAATTTAATCTGTTCGTGAAATGGCTCTCTTTGAGGCAGGAAAGTAAGTGAATGACTTCCAAAAGCATCTTGATCTGAATATCATTAAGCATGTTATTTCAATACTGTTGGTCTATATTTATTTTGCGCTTATACTGGAGATCTTGCAAAGTTGACAAAAATATTTTCTTGAGAAGTTTGTGTGTCAATGCCACATTTGATTGTAAGTTGCAAATGATCCAATGTTTGTCACTTGCAGACGTGTAATCTGAGCTAGGGAGTACAGATATATTGTAAATAATGAGCACATGGCATTGCATTGCATTGCATTGCATTGCATTGCATGGTCTAGTAGTGTGCATCATACTCCTTTTTAGACACCTTCAAATAGTATTCAGGTAAATGGGACCTTTGGGACAGATATTCGGATTCGCAAATTGTTTTAATACTTTTCTGGTCCACAGCTTGTGGGGTCTTATTGTAAATCTCTTGATGTAAGAAAAATGTTCACCATCTTAGTTTTTCAAAAATTGAAAGTTTAAATTTTCCCTATAGAGTTAAAGGTTGATGGCAGCCATAATAATTATCAAATATCAGTAAATGATAGGTAGTTTGTTTCGTTAGTACTAAACTTTGCATGGTGACCTCTAATTTTTATTTGATTTGGTAAGAGAATGGTCGAATTTTTCATTGAGGAAAGTATGACCAAAAGTTCATCAAGTTTTCCATTTTTGAGATGCATACTACCTTTGTGTTATAACTACCGTGATTGCGGTATGTCAAATTTTCAGAGCATGTCTGCTCAAAGTCATACGCACTTACAAGGTGATTTCAATCAAGCATACCAACTCGGAACTATCGTTTTTTGTCTAAATTTCATGCAACCTGCATTTAATTTGAGGTTAAACATTGATGGTTGGCACCAAAATAAAATGTATGGAAGGATAAAAAAACCTCACAGGATAGAAACAAACCTGTTTTTCTGTGAAATGGTAAATGCACAAATCTTTCCACTGACTGCCTTCATTGACTAGTCTGTTTAATCTATAAGTTGTTGCACCAAGATTAACTAAATCTCTGTGATCCGGTATTCTGTGTATGATATGCCGTAAGCAGTCATCTGGTAGATCAGTTAGTATCATGTCACCATCATCTTCTCTCTGAAAAAATATTACAGAAAAGTGTTCCGATTTGAATCTTGTGATCAACTCATTTTGTTGATGTTTATCTTTCATAGTACAGCTGATCTATCAGAACTTGAAATACTTTCTCCTGGCCTGCCTATTGAGTTGATTAAAGAAAAATTTACCCATTCATATCAGAAATAATACCTGTACTCACTGTGTGACATTTAATTCCAATATGGCTACCTACTATGAGCTGGCATACCCTACTCCACTAATTCACCATTTTCATAGTCTTTTTTGATCTGTTTAACTCAGAAAGTTGTTCGGCAAAATACCAAATTTGCATGAATTGATGTTATACATATATGTATCATATATTATATGATCGAGCAAAATGACTGTGATACTGATGATAAACTGAAAAATTCAACCTGTCAACGAAATAACATTATACTGATTTCATGAATTTTTCTGTAATTTTGTGATAAATTTGGATCAAATGGACATAACTTTTCAATGACTACAATTTTTGACCATAATTTTGGGTAAAATCTGGAAAAAATTATTCAGATCTGAAAAAATTTGCAGGCTATGTTATTTTCTGTAAAGGTGACAAAAGTCGACTTTGGTACTCAAAGGGTTAACTACTTTCCAAAGCAAAAACTATCAAAGGCATCACACTACCAGCCACAGACACACAGAGATGCATTATTGATATATATCCACCAACCCCATCTGTATACGGGAAAATGGAAATAGCAGAGAATTGTTTGTTTGTGCTGTTTTAATTTTTTGCCATCTTCATTTTTACAAGAAAGCACTCCATTGCAGACTTTCTTCATCTAATGTCTACTAGCAATTAATCTCCAAATACTAGAAAAGGTAAAGTTAGAAAAACATCCTTGAAATTCTTGTAAATGCTATATGTGTAACAAGTTTATTAGTTTAAAACTCTTTGTTTATTAAACTTGCAATACAAGTGAACTGATGTTTTATGGTCTGTGGTCAGACTCATCCAATTGTGAATAGGGGTGGCAGGACAAACTTGTAATACAATTGAACTGATGTGACTATTGCTTTATGGTCTGTGGTCAGACTCATCCATTTTTCAATAGGGGTGGCAGGACAAACTTGTAATACAAGTGAACTGATATGACTTTATTATTTTATGGTATGTGGTCAGACTCATCCATTTGTAAATAGGGGTGGCAGGGCAACTGTTACAAAAATCACCAAATGTTTCACTTACTGCAGGGAATTCAACACTGGACAATTCCTTCCTCCATTTCTGTACTGTAGCGAGCTTCTTTTCCCAGACTTTTGCACTGCCAACATGTCGTAGTCGTCCATCAATAAGGGCTTTCTCCACCAATTTTAACAGCTCTTCAACTCTGCGAATATTCTGCGACATTTCTTCAACAGCTGTCAAAATCCATACAAAACTAAATGTAAGTTTGATACAAAATGAACATCCAAGACAAACCTTTAGCTGTTAACTTTTCATTTCATTCATAGAAATAATGTATGAATATCTAAAATCTGAAAATAGCCTAGGCCTCATGTAAATTGATATTGGTCTGATTAGCCAGAAACGAAAGCCAAATGCAAATAAATGAAGAATATATTTGCACAAATCCGAATTCTGTATCTTAAATTTGTCAATTGATATACCATGTAATCTTAGTATGCATATATTTATTGGCAATCAAGTGAAAACACATACCCATTACATGCTTTGAATTTGACCTTTAACCACCATGGTTTTGCCCAAAGCTTTTGTTATTTTTGATGACTGTGGACCTGTCTTTGAGGAACTGGGGGTGTGCAGGTCAAAACATAAAGCGCTCGTTTGTGAGGTTTGCAATGGTTGACTTTGAATTAGAAAATATTTTGGAGATTTTAAAACTACGTACCATGGTTGACCATTTGACCAATGACATTGAGGATGTGTTTTTGTGTCGTACCACTGACATCACTGAATTGTAGTGTAATGATTAATTCCATGACCTTCAAAGTAATCACAATTATTAGATATCAGTTTAAACCAGATTTTATCAGATAAAAATAAGTCACAAGGATAACATTATCAATGCAGATATTTGTACTGGCATTCACAGTCACAACATTTAAAATGTTTACAATCTTGTCCAATTTCTAACTGAAGTGAAGGACAACACTTATTTGACTTTGTATATGCACCAATCCATGATATCATATCAAGGACAAATTTCCTCATGGCGATGAGAGAAATTTGATAAATCTTTACATTAGTACAGATAAGTTATCCCTTACCTTGGAAACGTAATTGAATTTTCTGGGATCCCTAGCAACCAGACCAAAGTCTAACTTCATCATCACCTCTGCCAGGTTGACAAAACCATGGGCAAACTATCACAAACAGAAAATCAAAGATTTCAGATTGAATAAGATGGTGTGTAGATTCATTGAAGTGAACAAAACATTGCAACACATTATTCTGAGTGACTACCTTCTTGAATTATGGGAGATAAACAAACACACACGGCACAGGGAAAAGGTACTGGACTATGCTATGAACTGTGAGGGCGCTAGTCACCAAGGTGGCTTTTAGAGGGACACAGTTGCTATCAGTTTCATGTGAGAAGTTATGTACGTTGTTCTACTGACGTACCAGAATTTAACATATTTCAGTGAGCAGATACAACATGAATAGTTTTCACATGAAACAAAAATAACTGATGGAAATATCGAGATGGAAATTTTTTTAAATATTGACATCATGGTTGGTAACATAATAATACCGTCAATGACGCTGTACCTTCTCTAATGTGTGGCCAGGTCAGGTAATTGGTTGTTGGCATGGAGTTGTTGGTAAATAGTTGATGATGTAGGGGCATGAGGTGGGATATGGACCCAAAGAACCCAAAAGATGATTAAATATATCAATCAAAAAAATTCTAAGCTACAGTATAAACTGCCTAAAGATAGTTCAATGTGGAAAAAAGTTAAATAATTCAGAAATAAGAATTAACAGTCCAAAATAGTAATGACGCACTTCCCTACTGACCTGAGTGCATGTGAAATACACAACCTGGCATCTGTAAATTAAATGTACCGGAATACCAAGAGATCATTTTAAGTCACTTTTAACTGTTTTAAACGGATTTTCCAAAGAGTCCTGTGGAAATGATGAAAAACGCTTATCTGGTATTGTGTTTGTAAAACTCATGGCTGATAATTGTCATAGTATTGAAAAAAACTTGAAAGTGAAGAAATTACTGTTTTGATAGGCATATTTACCTTGAAATACATGACCGTGTAAAGAATATATGCTAAAAGTGTTTAAGAGTAAATTTCTTTTCAAACAATAATTAATCTGTGACCAAAGGATTTTATTCTTTGAGTTTACAAATTCAAACATTGCAATTTGTTCAATCATCTTGTGCAGTGCAAAATTTATAAAATGACTGAAAAATTAAAAATAATTGGCAGAATTACAGTCTTTGTGATGTAAAATTATGGGTTGACATCACGATAATTGTTAATCTGTTCGAAGTACTACTATACTATAATTTAAATTAAAAAAGAAAAGTTCATGCAGAAATGGTAACATATATTGTCAGCAATGTAGTGTTAATTTTGACTTTACATCAAATATGCCTTTGCTGGATACCAAATATATAGGGCGAAATATTAAAATCAGCCATGTTCAGCAAATCCACACAACAGCATTGATCCTTTTCTAATTTGATTTGATTTGCTTATGTTATCCTTGTATGACAGTCAGTACAATATGGAACTTGAACACAACACAGTGAATAAGTATGCTGTAAATGAAATGGTGTGGCTGCATCCACATGCAGCAATAGGAGTGTCTTTGTCTCTCACCCCTCATTTCCAACCTCTCCCATCCCTGAAAAAATAGTTTGGTCTTATATTTATAATGTTAATAATTTCTGTATTTGTTAAAATGTGCGCATCTCAAAAACTTTTGATCATAAACATTTTCATTTTTTATAGCTGACCAGTCAGTTAACCTGTTTATTTGAATATTTGCGCATTTTTCCTCAGTTTTGACATTTTCAGAATACCTTCTTATTCAATTTGTCATTTTCTAAAAGTTAAAATGCTCCTTTGTGTGGTCAAGCTTTCCACAAGCATCAAATGTGGTACTTCATATAGGAAGGTCTGCCTCTAGAGGGCGGGCATCATGAACAGTGTTTGTTAGTTACTATATTTCCTCCACATAAATTTCTGATTGTACTGTAAACATTGAACATGGCCGACGTCCGATTTTCCTGTCTAAAACTTTCACTCATTTTCGTTCATATGACTCTGAAACTCCAGGAAACGATTGGCAAGAAAGAGTTATCTTGAAATATTGAGATACTCGCCGATATTTTGCAAAATTAAATGAGAAAAAATGCAAGGAAAATGCCGACTGGCTAACATCTGCAGATTATGCAACAGGCCCATATCACGTGAGGCCATGAGGGGATATCCACGCAACTCAGTACCAAACACTAGCGCACACAGAGTGAGCAAACACAAAGTGAGTACCCCTAACGTCAGCTCAGTAGTCTGTAATAGATTGTAGTCAACTAAGAAACCTTGGAGAAAGGCTTAACACTGGCTATGCCGCTAAGTCCCATTTGATTTTTGTCACAGCTCAAAATCGTCTCCTACACCTCAACCTGAACCATGAACACCCCCACCAGTTTATGATATGACCCATCACAATAGCATGACGTCAACGGATCTTGACAGACGGAAGTATTGACAGACGGAAGTAGTTGACACCAGCATACTGGTTTTCAAATCTAATACCTTCTCTGTCTATAAATAGACACGAGAAGGTAATAAACCATGTAACCCTATACCTTATCTTGAACTGATATTATTAATGTAATAATGTACCCCTCCTGGCCAATAATAGATGTTATCATATACCTACATTCACGTGCCTGTGTAAAACTATGGGAGCAAGCGCCCTCAGATCCGTGCATTTTTTTTACATATCATGCCCCGGCCCGGTGCCCAAATATGGGCAATCGCGTGCATTTCCGAACTATCTTGATTCTTGTTACTACGCGCATTGCTATCCGCAAAAATTCCATTCGTACACACAGCCAGCGCGAGATAAGGAAAACGTCTGCTCGCTCAGATAGTAGTTGCGCGTGGCGACAGTGGAGCCGCGCCGGTAACATCAGCTTTTATTTCTAAATTCTAGTGAAATCCTGTGTATACTAAATGCGTGCCTGTTCAGTATAAATTACAAGAAACTGACATCACGCTTTTGTCCTTCTTACACCTCGATTTCAGCCTTGATCTCTGTTGGTCACGTAATAGTACGCATATTGCTTTGCGCGTTCTAGAATTCTGCAGGTAAACAAATGACGTCATTATGTATGTCAATCCGCGACGGGAAGCGGCCATCGTATTTATGAAAACTAGACACAAATGGCGATGAATTTTTGATATCGCACGCATTTTTATCTCCTATACAATGTTGAATATTATGTAAACTACATATTTATCATTCCATAAGGTATATGATAAAACCTTTACGGCCCTGATACGGCTTTTGCAGCCCTTGGTCGTACGGCATACGGGCCCGAGCATGCTAGGGCCCTTCCGCCGTACGACCTCGGGCCGCAAACCGGTATCAGGGCCGTAAAGATTAAAAGCACACTTTGCACAGCATAATGTACAAGGCAAAGCCAAATGCATTATGGAGTGCAAAATTTGCTTGAGTCCATTATGTGCTGGGAGGGATGCACTCTTGTTATTATTTTACAGTTTTGACAATGTCCAAGGAATCTGTAAATGTAGAAAACATATGGCACCACAATACCGGATAATTGGATACATTATCAGTAATAGTCGGGGGTGGGGGGGAGGGGGGGAGGAGGGGTGATACCACAAGATTCACTGGTACTTACAAAGCTATAATATACATCTGTCTATAACCCAAATCAAACAAAACTTTCCTGTTAATTATATTGGAAACATCCAATTAGTAGGGATGAAGAAAAATACAAGTTGTTCATGGGATGGATTATCGTACTCACATCACGTGGTCCTTTTGGAACAAATATAAACAGTGGTTTGTTGGGACCTGGAGGGGAAAAAAAACAATAAATATCCTAAATTATTATCTTTTCATGTTTAAATCAGAGATGAAGATGATCTGTTATTGTTGTTGTTGTACGGGAGGAGGATTTGAATCAAGGGTCAGTATCTTGATCTGAGGTTTGTGACTACAAACTTTTTAGGTTTGGATAAGGGACACTTCTAAAACTTTATGAAAAAGAAGATAAACCAGACCAATGGCCTAGACTGTAGGACCATGACTTTAACTTGAAACTGGTTGTACGACAATCAAATACAAAACACATTTTTTTTCATCCCTGATTTGAATTTGTAAGAATAATTGGCATTTGTGAATTAAAGACTGCTTTGTGAATAGCAGGTACAACATATTCAAAACTATCTCAAAGTGTCTAATGAATGTCTTAAAAATAAGCAAGTTCACTGCAAATTATAGCATTACAGGATAAACACAATCTGTATACTAGCACACCATTGCATTGTGGGTATTTTGAATATTATACTCCATTCTATTGGCTTACATTACTTTTTGAAAGCTCTATTACAATTTCTCAAATTCTTCAGTATTGACATGTATCCAGCTCCTGTCTATCCATGCTAGTATGTACTTGTACAGGCAAGTACATGGTGATTGGTTTTGGGCCAAAGCACTGACCACTCAAACGGTTAAATTGGTTGATGTGAAATTTATGCAATCTCCTTACTTTTCAGTGGAGTTTGAGCAGCTGTTATTTATTACTATTATGGCCCTGTACCACCTTGATGATTTAGCCAGTGTAACGTAAAAAAATTTGGCAAATATGCTGGGCGTATGTTGAATACATATTGGGTAGTTTTGTATAATTAAGTTAAGAGCACGCTGAAGCACGCCGGCATATGTCATAATATGGCGAGGTCGTCAAAAAGTTTTGTGCATGCACAAAACTTTTTGGTGTATGCCAGCGTATGGCTCATACCAGCACACACAGGCCATAAGTTTTACGTAGGTTATGGGCTCGTTGACACACGTTCACATATTATGCTACTTGTAAGTTAATCATAAGTCGAAACGCTTCGAGATAGTTGTCTAGTTACCCAAAACATATTTTGAACCTATGAGTACGTAATGAATATGCTATATATACGCCATAAATTGAAAATGCATCATTAGTTCAGCAAGCCAGCGTTTTAGAGAAAGTTTGAAACGTCGGCATACGCTGGCTAAAATCATCAAGGCATGACAGGGCCCTTAACAACAAATAACAACAGGATAGTCATAGTGAATATTTCATCATAGGGAAGAGAGGATAAATCCACCGGCCAAGTAAATTACTCTTTCTGCTGATTCTACTCAACAAAAAAATTCAAAATAACATCCAAGATATTATCATTCTAATACCTTCCATATACTGTGTCTCTTCTCTGTTGTTGTCTGTGTTATCCATTGTTGATGTTTTGTTATCTTTTACTGCTGGGATTTTTTTCTTTCTGTTGATTTCCACTACAAAGTGATCATGTAGCTCTTGTCTCGATTCTGCCGATACGATCTTTGTGTTCACTAATAACAACCTGGTAAAAAAGATAGAATGTGCTAAAAACTTCAAGAAGAAAGTAAGAAAGAAAGAACAAGCTAAAGAAAAATAAACAATGCAGTATGTATGTATGTCTGTCTGTCTGTCTGTCTGTCTGTATGTCTGTCTGTCTGTCTGTCTGTATGTATATATGTATGTATGTGCAATAATAATGATAATCTTCTTTATTCCACAAGAAAGAAATCAATACAAGTGTATGTTATGTATGTGTGTATTTTAATGCTGTCTGTTTGTATGTACAGTGTATGTTACATGTGTATGTATGTATGTATGTATGTATGTATGTATGTATGTATGTACGTATGTACAATGTATGTTACATGTGTATGTATGTATGTATGTATGTATGTATGTATGTATGTACAGTGTATGTTATGTGTGTATGTATGTATGTATGTATGTATGTATGTATGTATGTATGTACCGGTATGTCATTTTCCATACTGCCTGAGCCACTTTCTGGTTTTGATGATGCCGTACATTCCTACAGTGCTCTCACTGCTTGAAGTCATATCCCGATACATATATATATTTATATCAAAGACATACAATCAACAGCACTGTAGATGAACTGTTTCAATGGATGATGTACTGGTAAGTCTCAATTACCAAGCAAATGTACAGTACATGAATGGTTTTTCAATGATCTCACTGATTGGTCGCAGTGATGGAGTGACGGGGATTGGTGTGTCATTGTACTATTTCTGTACAAATATTTAAACTGAGTAATGGGATATTTATCCAAATGTATGATACATGCTTCAGCAGCTAATATTAAAGTTGTTTGGAAGAGAATGTAAATTAAGAAAAAAATTAACTTTAATTTATATTTTTTTATTTTTTTTTACTTGAAGTGTTTTTACATTTTGTATTTTTTTCAGTATAAAGTTTTGTTCCTGTATTTTTTAATGTAAATAGTGTAAATGTTGTTTTACTCGACACTTTGTGAGAAGAGCCAAAGGCTGAACAGTTTATCGAGTTTAAATAAAGGCTAATAATAATAATAATAATAATAATAATAATAATAAAACACCCTAGCCCTTGTGCACAGACCTTACAGGACCTTAGTTGTTCTAGGAGCATACAGAACATCAAAAGTCCCAACACACTGAATGGACATCCTAAATCCCAACATGGCGTAAATGGAATATCCTAAGTCAAAGACCCATGCTAAGAATGTGGACTATACCACAATTTTCAGGGGGGGATGACTCACATAGCATGAGGATAAAATCACACACTCACAGACAACAGGTGGCTGACTCTTTCATTAGTCATGGTTTTCAAGCAGTGCATTATGGGTATCAGAGGATGATGATGTCAAGCTGCTGTCCTCACATGACCTTTGGAAATAGGTATCTATTTTTACAAATTATGATCTTGTCAGTAACCACACAAAATACTAATTGTTTTTTTTTCCCACACGTACACCTATTAAGTTAATGAACAAATCATAATGGTATCTGCACTGCCTTTTTAAACTTAATTCATACAGGCAGTTACTGAATAGGATCAAGACGACAGATCAAATTCTAATGATGCACACATCACAGTTTATGGTTACTTGAGATTGTACTTGTTTTAATGGTGTTAAACCTCAAGTTGTACAAATTCTGCTGATCATGGCTGGTGTGGTGATGAACTATAGAAATTGGAATGAAAAGAGAGTAAGTTTCATCTTTCACAGATTTTATCATCATGTGTCGATGACATCATCTGGTTTCTATTTTCATGAAATCTACATGACTCTACATTCATTGGTATGGATATACTTGTTTCATCATCCACTCTGTCAAGGCTGGCTGTATTCACTGAAATTTGAGCTGAATGGTGATCGGGGCTGATTTTCAAAAAAAATCAGCCTAATATTTTGTCTAGCACCAATATGTTGAACTTTGAATACCACATATGTCAAAAAAAATATGGATTTTACCTGTAAGTGCATGGGGTAAAGAAAATGGCCTTATACACAATTTTTACATTTTAAGACCAGAAAGGAAGGATAGAGTACTGCAGACTTGGCATTATTCATTTTTCCACTGATTTGATAAATTTCAGTGATTGTATTTCATACATGAAATAGTTTTAACAAGAAAGTACCAATACTTAAAGGGAGCATAAATATTCCTTACAAAGTACTGAAGCTGTACAAAGGGAATCTAGTGATTGGTCTGATATTGCAAAGATCAGAAAATTAATTAAGTTTTGGTGTGGTTCTAAATAAAAGATAGAATAATGAAAATTTCTTTGGTAACTTTAACAGCATTATGGGTAACATAAAATAAAAACAAATTTATTT
This sequence comes from Ptychodera flava, assembly GCF_041260155.1. Lineage (NCBI taxonomy): Eukaryota > Metazoa > Hemichordata > Enteropneusta > Ptychoderidae > Ptychodera > Ptychodera flava. The sequence continues at coordinate 44,793,930 of NC_091932.1, read as the reverse complement.
ACATAAAATCTTCATAAAATCTTTCATAAGAAAGCTTTAGAAAAATGGAAATTAAATATTTTGTTGACAATTTATACTTCAATTCAACCTTTGCTATTAAACAAAGCAAAGCAAAGAAAGAGCAAAGTTTTGCGTTTTAGCACAAGTTTTGTAATATTTTAATGAAATTTATCATAAAACAGGCCCAAATACAAAGTTTGGACTATGGACAAAAGTTTTGTGATATTTAAACCCTTTCAATGCTGTAATTTTTCCCACCAAAACTTTAGTGTAACATTTTACCAATTTTTATGAATTTTCCTGCAATTTTTTTGATAAATTTGGACAAATTGGACCTCACTCTTCATTGTCTACAGTTTCTTATCAAAATTTTTGGCAAAAATCTGAAAAAAATTGACTGGGCTATATTTTCTAAAGGCAGCAAAAATTGACATTGGCGCTCCAAGGGTTAATGGAATTTATCATAAACACAAATACACTTCGCCGTCTACTACACGGATTGCTCAGCACGGGTCGTTTGTTTTGATGGAATATCTGATGGCCAATTGCCAAAAAACTTAAAAAGTGATGATAAAAACTGATGATGAGAAGAACTCCTGGAATGTTTCATCCATCGGATTGGTGTTGGCTTTGAGTCAAAGTTATATGTAAAGTTACTGATATATCACAGCCAGTGGGAAAGCTTCATCACTTTCCACAGTTAAAACTTTATTGCAAAGCCTTGAACTTTGTTGACAGCAGTGAGAAAAACCCCTTTTTGGTCCAACAAAAATTCTTAAAATTTAAGAATGATTGAAAAGCTTCTTTCGGATCTTTGACATCATTTTCAAGTCACAGAGGTCAACATGACACTACTTTTGACTAATTTGCTTTACGATAGTGCAAGTAGTACCGGTATATCTTCTGGGAACAAAATGATGTTAAAGCCAGCTGTATTATTTGGAGGAATTCAAGACACTTTGGGTGAAAGTTTTGGCTATCATAACTCAGCTTTGTGATGATGCTTGCTTGGATGAGGGCCAGAGAGTGAATCTGGTCGCCATGACAACACTTGCATCACAGCATCTTTGTGTTTCAGTAAGCTATCAGCTCAATGCTATGTGATTTTTTTTCAAGACAGGATGTTGGTAACATGACCCTGGTCTATTTTTAGTCCCAGCCACCGCCGCTCAGAAACAAATAATGTAAATATAAACCATGATACCTGAAACATTGAGAGAATTTATTCTTGTAATTTCATGTTCATTATTTTCAATAAAGTCTAAATACGCTGACATCATACATCCGAAATTTGTAAATCAACTATAAAATTTATACCATGCCATTGAAACTTCAAATTCAGTTCTCTGACAATGTCAAGGTCCCTGAAAACTTTCTGACACCGGTAATGAGAAACAAACATTGTATGCCAGTGTACCATAGTTATATTATAACAATTTTGTGTTGCTATGCATGCCATAGATGAATAGTGGCACATCATGAAAGTGGCGGTCTCTTGTCAATGTTGTGGTGTCACCAATAACACAAGTAACCAACAGTTGCCTGATATCTCTAGCTCACTTCATAAAATTAAAATACAAAAACATTGATCTATAAATCACTATACAGGCAATTGAAAGTTTTTTGACATGTGAGTAAATGAGACAATAACAGTCAAGTTGAAAACATGACAGTCATTGATGGCTATAAGATTATAAAAACTTAAACACTCCACGCCATCAACATCATCTGGTAAAAACCATTTTAAGAAAGGAGGGGATGGATTATACCACTTTAATGAGAACGGCAGGACAACAAAAATGTGTAGCTATTGTTTACAAAAAAAATTGCAATTTTCAGATGCAAGATACAGTCGTCAAAATTATTGAAAAGTCATAATATTTGACCCAAAAATATTGAATCATAAAAATGAATTTAAAATTGTGGAACATGCTAATTATTCTTCCTCGTGTGGATTTCATGTAATAACAATTCTTCCACTGGCCATGTTTTGCACCATATTGAAATTTTGAACAAGTCATTTTCAGATCATCAGTCAAACAATAAAATCAGTCACTACCAAGAGAAACACAAGGATGTAAGAGATACAGAGAAATACAAAAACTAAATAGAAAGATAACAGTATAGTGATCAATTCACTCACTTAAAGCCAACTCTTAGAAAACTCATTCCAGTTAGCAGTCTTGCTCAATTTTTCCATCAACACATCCATCTTTCTAGAGACAACTTATCAATCACCACATTTATACACAAAACAGTACGACCACCCACGTATCTTTACTAACATTTAATATTCTCTTCTCTAAAACTAATAAGAAAAATATCCGGTTTTGCTTTCTTCTAATATGCCTGATTGACATATTTAAAGCCCGAGAGAGTTGTAATTAACACCGTGCATAGATATTATGTAACGTGCCACAAAACAGGTACTTGCACAAGGCGCCCCTGAAATTACTGTGGTCGTTTCCATGGAAACGAGCTCGCGCTCCTCCAGGCTTCCGTTTACGCGTTGAGCGTCGCCAAATGGTCCTAGCCTGTGCATCATACATCAATCGTCCGTCATACCAGAGTTATCGTAACGAGAACGACAAATGGCAAATTCTGAAGTTAGTGTTGATTTTTATGACAGAGCGTATTTTGCAAACGTGAATATTGCGGTAATATATTTAGTTGGACGACTGGAAAATATGCCGAATCACGGATAAAACTAAATTCCATACATCGCGTCCACATCTATAAGTGCATCATCTATCTTCAGTGTTGGCTGGGTTGCCAAGCTTTGTGGCGCACATCTCAAAACGACACAAACGCAACACAATGCAATATGTACATGCAATATTTTTAGACCAATATGATAGATAGAAACTCGTCTGCGCTTACCGATCTTTCGCCAGTTTTCTGATGTGAGTGTTTAAATTCTCACGGAGAGCGAGGAGCATTTCCCAGCCTTTCTGTGTTCGGACCCAATTTTGACCAGGTGCACGCCAGTCCAGACCCAAGAACGGCATTCTGCAGCTGTGCGCTGATCGCCTTTGTCGTATGGAAAGTGATGTTGTGCTTTGCTTGCCGTCGGATCAAATCAAAATAAAACTGCGTGTTGAGCTGCCGGAAGCAACGTACAATGTTTTGGTCGAATGGATGTTTGCGAGTGGTAAGCTGCGGGTCGTCATCATTCAAAAAAAGTCACGCGGACATGATATAAATGGCGAAAATCATTTCCATGACATATTTTTGTGAAATCTACGGTCATTTACAAAAATACTTTACGGCAATATTCGCGCGGAAATGAGTAATACTAAATCAGCGACTGTACGCGACACCTCCTTTTATTTATGGTATCAACCGGCAATGTTTATTATTACAGCTGATAAGTCACGTGACTGCCTCTGTGGGCATCACGGCATGCGGCAGGATCTAGCTGCTGGCAGAGCTTTGTGGCTACAAGCAATCTTCTGTTGTTCGCAATAACGAAAACTTAAACAGTATAGTATTCTCCGAACAATCCACTGCAACTTGATTTGTAATGTACTGTTAATAACAGTGTAGGATTTGGGTGGCGGTGGGGTGCACATATTCTACAGAGAAGGTCATGGCACTGTGACAACAGAGACACAAACATTTACGTACATGTACCTGTATATATATTACACACTCATACACATATGTCCAAGCACACATATACGTACAAAGAGACACACGGGGGGATATATATATATATATATATATATATATATATATATATATATATATATATATATATATATATGCAGACATATATATATATATATATATATATATATATATATATATATATATAATCGTATCATATTATTTCAAAATTATGTATCATACATCACAATTACGTACATACATACATACATACATACATACATACATACATACATACATAAATACATACATACATACATGCATGCATGCATGCATGCATGCATACATACAACATACATACATCATGGCTGCCTGCTGCTGCTGCATGCTACTGTTGTTGTTGTTAATATTGATTGCTACATGGTAACAAATCGATTCCTCTATATCTGGCTGACCGTTGAGGGCTCGAGTAATCCCCCTGATTATTTCAGCCTGAGCTCTGAAAAGTTTACGTCATAGGATAAAAATTTACTCTGAAATATTTGTGATGAAACTGTGACCATGCATATTCAGTTTACGCGGACAAATTATCAGGAATATGCAATTTGAAAGTCAAGTAGTTTTCAATCGCCCATGTCAAAAATTCAGATTGCACTTCTGTTGCTTGGTTTACATAGACTCTCGAGGGTCTACCGTTTGAAGCTTATTAAAGATAAAGCATGTCATATCTTCTCTTCTTCTGATATAAGATTTATATCATGGCAAACAGACAAGCCCGATAAACCAATGTCTCGTCGCCGCTTGCAACCAGCTCTCGGTATTCGAATTATTATTTTGAGATAAACTGCAGTTGCAATCATACTAAGAAAATTAAGATTTGGCGATCAGAACTACTGTGTGTACGCACGTGACACGGTTCAACTTGGTTAATTGCCCCGAGTTGAAACGCGTGCCGCGGACACGTCCAGAATATGGCAACAGAAGGCGCACATCCACAGTTACTATACCTCGTACTCATGATAATACTTGTTTGTTAGGCCTAACCTCTGTAAGAAACGCATACAGTTGTTTGCACAGGTCCCAGTAGGGGTAACAGCCCTGGTACACCTGCACGCCAACAGTTTGGACGCAGAATTTTATTTCCAACGACGCGGCGCAACGCCACCATAATAAAATACTTCCGGTATTTTAATACACAGGTTATATACATGTTATGACGCCCAGTCCAACGTAGGCCTATCCCTCTGCGCCTTTGGTTTAGCACTGTTGCTATGAAAGTTATGCTTTATGAATCAAACGGCGGTTAAAAACTGCCCACTTAGGCACGGTGGCGTATTTTCAGAGTTTTTCCCCCAAACAATTGATAACACCAACCTGTTAGATCACCTGTCGCTTCACAGACCTTCAGTAGCATGTCCAGCGCGACCACACATACGTACCGACACTGACAGCGTTGCCGAGAATGTACGTCTCACATGCACAGAACTGTTAATGTATGTGACGGACCAGGCACTCGACACCCCAGCGTTGTCATGCACTTTTTTTAGCTCCATAAAGTTTTTCAACAAAAGAAATCAAACTCATTAATGCACAGGTCTGCATTTTCTTCCAAAACAAATGTCAACGGTCCCCTAAAAAGGCGACTCTAAGCCGACACCGTGAGTCATTCATGGTTGCCGAAGGTCACGTGACGTTCAGGTAAACAGCTATCAACAGATGATGACCATATATGGAAGTGTCGTTCACGAAGTTTTTGGACCCGAGGATTCTCTGGTACCTGGATCGAAATGCTTACCTTGGACAGCAAAGGAACCTGGGAGAAAAATAATCGAGTCATATCAAAGTTTTACCAAACATGGTCATGTTTGGAACGTGCAAGGAGGCGATGAATATTCATATTTTGCAAGTAAAAAGATTGTGTAACTCATTGATCGAGTGACATTCGAATATAATGATCGATTATGCCCACTTGTACGTACAGATGTGTGTATTCTATTCTCGCGGGATAGCGCTTAATTAAATTTGCTCGCTACGATATCGTGAATGAAGTCCAGCTGTCGCAGTGAGTAGGCCAGTGGTTTACAACGGTGATTCCAGTACTACCCCCGACTTCATACTGGAAAAGTCATTTTGAAATTCGTCAAGAGCAATCAGGCATCTAAGTTGAGTACAGAAAAACGGCCATGCAAATTTTCCTGTCTGTTTTCATTTTGATCGTAATGACTTGTATTCAAAATTCTGCGTCCAAATTTTCATTCTGCATTTTTCAGACGCGTTTACAGATATAAGCGACAATTATCAGTGATTTTTATTTTTCAAAACAATGATTGAAAGAACACTCATAATACATAGTAGCAGTCGCCTCGCCTTCAGCGCTTGTGCTATTCCAAATTTTAATGTAGTCAGTCATAGACCATCGAGAAAAAAAACAGCATGGCATATAGGCCTACCTTGATTAAAGGAAAACAGTAGTCGGAACTGCGTCTGTGCGATTTTCTTGATTACAAAAATTGCATTTCATGCATGATATCCACAGGTGCTCAAATCAACCAGTGATCGCGAAGCCCCCAACCTATGTACGTTTACAGGGGGCTTCGCGATCACTGGTTGATTTGAGCACCTGTGATGATATCTAGGTGCACCTCATCATCATAGCTGCAACAATTAAATTATATGGTGTAGATTATGACAAACATGTTTTAACTTTCATCAATCACCATTGTACCTTGGATACAGTGTTCACATTGGTCGTACGGGTCCCATACGACCTTTTAACAGTGTGCCCTTCGAAGCCATGGGGTTCTGTCATAATATTTTCTGAGTATACATTTGACTTGCTTGAAATCAACTTCATAATAGTATATATCGAAAAAAACAGCTTATTGCGACCCGGCCTGATTCCAACAGAAACAAAACAAACAAACAAAAACAGCAACAACAAAAAACAAAACAAAATTAAAACGGTTATCCGAAACGGTGAAGATATTCACATCAGGCGCAGTCGCAAAGGACGACTTAGATAGTTTTCTTACTTGCCTCACTGACTCATCCGGAGGACTAAGGGAGCGTTAATTTTTAGGGGTGGGAGAGGGTGGTTGAAAATCGGGGGAGAGGTTGAGTTATGGAACATGTGTATATAGCGATGCAATCACAGCTACAATGAAAGACAAGTATGCACACTGAACATCGTTTTATTCTGTTTAAAAGTCTGCGAACACTACAGAAAAATTGCTGCCTGAAACAGTGCCGATTGCAATGGTGGACAAACAACAAGCGTAAGAGTGCAAGCTTTAGCAGAGTTACTATGATCATTGACCTTGTTTCTCTAGTGCCTATGGTAGGATATAAAATATTGGCTATTGGTGTCACTATGTCACTAATGGCCTGAACAAATTGTAAGTAGAATAGCACGCACTGTGCGTATATCAATGTAGAGTTTGCAATCTTTGATGGCACGAGTCTAGAGTATAGTCTTTTCAACTTGTAAAAATCTGTAATGAAATCAGAATAAAAGTTGCATGCGATTATTTTTGTCTTTAAAAGTTTTTTCCGAAACCGAGCTCTCAACTTTTATTTTTAAGTTTCTCAGTGGAAGTAATGTTTGTTATTTTTTTCAAAATGTTGATTTCTTTTAAGGCAATTATAAGAGTTTACATTGTAAACTTGTTGAACTCTCTATATCAAGAGAAGCCATTGTGACCAGTTTTGCAAATAACACGATTGGAACTAATTTTGGAGAATTGAATTGTGAAGAAATGTCGGTTTCATCTGCAAATGTAAAATCATCTGCTTTTTTAAAAGTTATACACTTGGTTTTATGAGTAATTTGTAATATTGCAACATTCATCTATAGGGCACCTAACACTTTTGAGAAATTTGAAAAATATGAAGATCCAATTATCCCAAATTAGTTCCAATAGTTGTTAATGTCATTCATACCACGTCTCGTCTTACACATCTTTGTCTTCCTTGGTTGTCCACATGAAAAAAATCTATCGCTATCTTTCATTCTGTCTCTCTGTTGAGAATTTCCTAGTCATACCACAGTGGAGGAACTGTGATCATACACACTTTTGTCATCTTGAGGTCAAGTAAAAAATGGGCGTCTTTCCGGTTTCCTCCGAAAATTAGGGTTGGTAGGTCGGAGAAAATATTTTTGATTTTACTTTATGTCGGCTTAGGCCCATAAAATACGGTACGTAAAATTTCACTCGAAAGTTTTGAAAAATTCGAAAAAAAAAAAAAAATTGTTCAGGGTCGGCGGTTTTTTCTAGGGTAGGTCAGGTTACCGTAAACACGTATTTTTTTATATAGCCCCTCCCCTGGACAGGGCTCATAGTATAGCAAACCTGTTTATCATTGGTTATATTGCACAAGCCTTGACAAGGACAAATATGTGAAATGGTTATATTTTATAATTATGGTTGAAACGGCTGCTTACGTGGTATGATAAACACCAGAAAACCCTATCGGATAGTTGACAAGCAAATTACAGTTTAATATTATTTGATCACAATCGATGAACTGAGGGTGGTCATGTTTTAGATAAAAATAATTTACAGGCTAATTTCCGAATTCATTTCTTCAGCTTAAATTTCACTGACTCTTCCCCTCCCAGATTCCTGCAAATAATGAAGCCCTTCTGATATCGTGTACCAGGATATACCGCTGCTGTCAGTAATATTCTACACTATGATACTCTCGGCCCACTTCTAGCCATCTTGAGATTTATTTGAAAACTGCAAAACCGTGATCCTTTCGTAAACATAATGGAAACGTGACTTGCCGTTACAGTAAAATCCTCAAATTGCTATCCACTCCCAGGACAACAGAGGAGAAATTTTTGAAGCTGGTCAGAAAGCAGATGACTCGTACAGATATTCTTTTGTCGTCATCATCATCATCATCATCATCATCATCATCATCATCACCACCACCACACCATCATCATCATCATCATCATCAAATTATCATCATCAAATCATCATCATTATCATCATCATCATCATCATCATCATCATCATTATCATCATCATCGTAACCACCACCACCACCACCACCACCACCATCATCATCATCATCATCATCATCAAATCATCATCATCATCATCAAATCATCATCATCATCATCATCATCATCATCATCATCATCATCATCATCATCATCATCATCATCAAACGTCATCATCATCACCACCATCTTAATCGTCACCATCACCATCATCATCATCATCATCATCATCATCATCATCATCATCATCATCATCGTCGTCGTCATCATCAAACGTCATCATCATCATCATCGAAACGTCATAACCACCACCATCATCATCACCATCATCATTACCATCACCATCATCACCATCTTCATCATCTCATCATCATCATCATCATCATCATCATCATCACCATCGTCATCATCATCATCATCACCATCATCATCATCATCATCATCATCATCATCATCATCATCATCATCATCATCATCATCATCATCATCATCATCATCAAAGCATCATCATCATCATCATCATCATCATCATCATCATCATCATCAAAACCATCATCATCATCATCATCATCATCATCATCATCATCATCATCATCATCATCATCAAAGCATCATCATCATCATCATCATCATCATCAAACGTCTTCATCATCATCATCACCACCATCATTATCATTACCATCATCATCATTATCATCACCATCATCATCATTATCATCACCATCTTCATCATCATCATCACCATCTTCATCATCATCATCATCATCAACATCAACACCTACACCACCACCACCATCATGATCATCGTCATCATTAGCTTTGGATGAGCTTTTACCGAGTTGTTTAGTCAGGCCGATAATCCGCCGCGTTGGTGTCAGTAGAAAAATAGGAGGGGATTAGGGTTGGAAATTAACAGATAAGGATTTTTTCTCTCTTTGAAACAATACACAAATATTGTGAGGAGACATAATAGGCACACACTGACGGAGTGAAAGCGTGTCATAATGACATTTAATATATAATAGTTCTTTATTATAATTAATAAAATGAACGCATTGCTCACTAGCCTCTGTTAGGGGAGTGAGGAACCAAGGGTGATTGAAGCAGACAAAACTCACGGCTTTAATTTGACCCTATACATCACACCCTCTACCCTAGGCAAAAGTTTTGAAGTGCGAAAATCTGACGACAAAAATATTAACTTTTTAAACTGTTGGCAGGTTTAGAACAACGAATATTTCAAACCAAGATCTCCATAATAATTGCGTATCATGATATACCGGTATATCAAAAATATAAATTGTTCAAGATCCATTGCATGATCATGGCACATAGTTAACGCGACTTCACGGATGATGATCGATATGGAGCATACCCCGTTCCCCATGGAACGCTTTATCCGCAACTCGATCCTCAGGGCTGGATTTTGAAATTTGGGGGGAGGGGTGAGGGGGTGTATCGCGAGAATTATGACAGGCGATTTTTCATAATCAACAATTCTGTCTACAAGTACTTTATTTCGGCATCCTCTTCCAAATAATAGAAGTGAATAGTTTGCAAAATTCTCGAGTTGTAATACTTTGATGAGTTTGGCACCGATATAAACCATAAAAATAGTACTACAGTTAACTCCCTGGCAAAATGTACTCAATGTTTTTTATATCGAGAAAAGTATGTTCATTTTAATGTTTTACAGAGTGAGATTCAAAAATTTGGCGTAACATCTGTCCAGAGGTTTTATTCAATACAATGTTTTGACCAGTAATTGTCATTTTGACGTAACACACTCGAAAATGCCGGTGAGTGTTGGCGTGCAGAGGTAAACACAATATTACAGTCCCACAATTTTTGTTTGGTCCTGTTCGATTGGTTAACCTCACTTTCGCACTTGTTTTGGTATCCATATTTTTCTTTTTCATGTGTACATTAAATAGAAAACTGCACACGCCTACTGACGAATTTTACAAATTTTGTAAATTGCAATTTTCCCGTTGCGTGCATTTTACTTAAAAACAAACCTTAAATCACATGCCACTAGTACACTAGAGGGAAGGAAAGACCAGCTTCCGGGCATGCACAATTAATAGCTTTATTGATCTCGCATTTTGGTGTTTACAGGTACGAAATCTTCGTAAAGTACAGGAATTTGTTTCTGTACAGCGGCATCGAGAGACTCGAGAGCCACGATTGACCGCTTTCTCGTCCCACCACTGGCGGCGCTGTGCAATCTCAAGCCGGCAACTTCACCAGTCACAACTGCAATCTCTGCAGTTACATGTACCTGACCTCGACCGTGTATGTGCGGACGCGTGGCGGGAGCATTTGGATTGATACACAACTACCTCTGGACATCCATGGCCAGTAGTCAAGAATTCTGCACGTTTTACATTTTTTACATTTATCCATGCACGAAATACATTCTTTACATTTAATACATTTATTACATGAAAGGTGTGCAGGAAATATATTCTTTACATTTAATACATTTTTTACATTTTTTACATTAAAGGTCTGCGCGAAATACATTCTTTACATTTAATACATTTTTTACATGAAAGGTTTGCAGGAAATACATTCTTTACATTTATTACATTAAAGGTCTGCAAAAAATACATGCTTTACATTTAATACATTTTTTACATGAAAGGTCTGCACGAAATACATTCTTTACATTTAATACATTCTTTACATTTAATACATTTTTTTACATTTATTACATTAAAGGTCTGCAAAAAATACATTCTTTACATTTAATACATTTTTTACATGAAAGGTCTGCACGAAATACATTCTTTACATTTAATACATTCTTTACATTTATGTCGAGAAAGGTCGGGTCTATAGCTGGGTCTAGCTGGGCTTGCACGAAATACATTCTTTACATTTAATACATTTAATACATTTTTTACATTTATTACATTAAAGGTCTGCACGAAATACATTCTTTACATTTAATACATTTTTTACATGAAAGGTCTGCACGAAATACATTCTTTACATTTAATACATTTTTTCAACAAATGTCCGTACGAAATACACCGAACTATCGGGCCTTTCAATTCTCGGGAGTTATCGGGATTTTGGGCCGGTCTTGCATGAAATGCATTTTTTACATTTAATACATTCTTTACATTTTTAACATTTAGTAGGCCTACATGAAAAGTCTGCACGAAATGCATTTTTTACATTTAATACATTTTTTACATTTATAACATGAAAGGTCTGCACGAAATAGATTCTAAGGTCTGGTCGGGTCTAGATGGGCTTGCAGGAAATACATTCTTTACATTTAATACATTCTTTACATGAAAGGTCTGCACGAATTACATTCTTTACATTAAATGCTTTTTCTTCAAAACATGTCCGCACAAACTATCAGGACTTGGTTGGGAGGGGCAGTCCGACCTTATCGTGAGTCTAGGCGGGCCTTGCCCGAAATACATTCTGTACAATTAATACATTTTGTCGTAACAATGTCCGCACGTGAAACACGTTACAGGGGCCGTGGTTGAACTATCTGGACTTCGACATGGCCATAGGTGTGAATGGGTGCTGAATAACAATAGATTATGTAACACTTTGTCGTGTCAAACTTGTTCTAAGCGTCGCTCAGCGGGAATGTACGTTGTGCTAAGACAATTTTCGCACATTTTGAACTTTTACAAGCCACATCTACAACCTGCCCCGAGCTTATGATGTATTTTGTGCAGAACTTTCATGTCATCCATGTAAAACATGTAAAAGTGTATTAATTGTAAAGAATGTATTAAATGTAAAGAATGTATTTCGTGCAAGCCCATCTAGACCCGGCCCCGATCATAAAATGTATTTCGTGCAGACCTTTCGTGTAAAAAATGTAAAAAATGTATTAAATGTAAAGAATGTATTTCGTGCAGACCTTTCGTGTAAAAAATGTAAAAAATGTATTAAATGTATTAAATGTAAAGAATGTATTTCGTGCAAGCCCAGCTAGACCCGACCCGACCAAAGAATGTATTTCGTGCAGACCTTTCGTGACATAAATGTAAAAAATGTATTAAATGTAAAGAATGTATTTCGTGCAGACCTTTCGTGTAAAAAAATGTAAAAAATGTATTAAATGTATTAAATGTAAAGAATGTATTTCGTGCAAGCCCAGCTAGACCCGACCCGACCAAAGAATGTATTTCGTGCAGACCTTTCGTGACATAAATGTAAAAAATGTATTAAATGTAAAGAATGTATTTCGTGCAGACCTTTCGTGTAAAAATGTAAAAAATGTATTAAATGTATTAAATGTAAAGAATGTATTTCGTGCAAGCCCAGCTAGACCCGACCCGACCATAGAATGTATTTCGTGCAGACCTTTCGTGACATAAATGTAAAAAATGTATTAAATGTAAAGAATGTATTTCGTGCAGACCTTTCGTGTAAAAAATGTAAAAAATGTTTTAAATGTATTAAATGTAAAGAATGTATTTCGTGCAAGCCCAGCTAGACCCGACCCGACCAAAGAATGTATTTCGTGCAGACCTTTCGTGACATAAATGTAAAAAATGTATTAAATGTAAAGAATGTATTTCGTGCAGACCTTTCGTGTAAAAAATGTAAAAAATGTATTAAATGTATTAAATGTAAAGAATATATTTCGTGCAAGCCCAGCTAGACCCGACCCGACCAAAGAATGTAAGCTTATTTCGTGTAGACCTTTCGTGACATAAATGTAAAAAATGTATTAAATGTAAAGAATGTATTTCGTGCAGACCTTTCCTGTAAAAAATGTAAAAAATGTATTAAATGTAAAGAATGTATTTCGTGCAAGCCCAGCTAGACCCGACCCGACCAAAGAATGTATTTCGTGCAGACCTTTCGTGTCATAATGTAAAAAATGTTAAATCGGCAACTATTGGCCATAGCTCACTACCTCTGGACAGATGCTGGCAACACTTTGTACGATATTATTGGAAGTATACAGCAATATGAAGACAAGTTCTATTTTAACCGATATGGCAAAGACTGAATGGCCAAGAAGAAAGACTGAGTAAGGCCATTGATCTGTAGCTATTGATGGAGCTAAAAAAGAACCACAAACAATTTGTTACTGTGCGATGGATCACCTGGATCTGTGAAGGCAGCTTGATCAACGTCAATTGGGTTGAAATCCTGGCCTCCATAATCAAAGAAAGGTAAGGTGCCTAGTGTAGTATGAATCGTCAATCGGCATTTAATTAGGATATACTGGTAGCTTTAAAAGCATCTCTGGACAAACGTTGCTTGAGACTATCTATTCATGACGCCTTCCCTGGTGAGGTTATTGACCTTTACGGAAAAGATGAGGTGCCGGTATGGCTACGTTGCTGCGATCCGTGGCCCTGCCAACCTCTCGGCTGTGTTGTATTATGGAGTGGACCCAATGGAGTGGTGGGGCTGCACAGATCGCAGCATGGTAAACATGTAGCCCTGCGTACGATGCTGTGTGTTCCGCTACAGCTATTCGCCCCGCTCACCACATGTGGTGAGCGGGGCCGCGGGGCGAATAGCTGTAGCGGAACACAGCATCGTACGCAGGGCTAGGTAAACACGGTGCATCGAGGGAGTTGAATTATGCGTGTGTGTTCAACCATAGACAGTTTCTCTGCTGTCCATGGACGGTTCAAGTTCAACCTTTAAGCATAACAGTTAACTGTTGCACGTAGCAACCAAGACGACCGTTACATGCAAATAAATACGATGTTACTAGTAGTCTCTGCACATCTGCTATCCTGATACCTGGGCTAACAGCTGTAAGTTTTGATGATTTTTTCACTGTTATGTTTTTAACGTCAACTAAAGTTTCATATAGAACTTTGAGTTGATCTTGTCAACTCCTGTACAAAGACTGCAATGTTGTTGTTGACAAATGAATTCAGGTCTTGACAAGAATTCACATGTAAACAATGACAGTGGATTTTACACCCAGTGATGCTGTGTTGATAAGTTGAATAGTCAGTAACTCAACATGCTTTTGGGAGTGGTGTCAGCAAGAACTTGCGATGTGTATCTGTATGCTCCCCAGCAGCAGCTTCATCCAGTGTTCATTAAAGTCTGCATCTTTTGAGGTTTTTAATTTTCGCCCTACCACACTCCTTGAGTGTGTTGTTGAGTATGTACAAAACAATTATAGTGATAAAATCATCAAAATTACAGCTACAACCCCTTTAACACTGAGACACCACCTACAAATGATTGCAGGGTGTTAGGAGCACCATAAGTGACTATACACACACTTATAGCCTGCCAATATGACAAGACTTATGCATAATGGTCTCACACTCAGCAGTTTTACAAATCTACATAACCCTAGGAGGTCAAGCCACAACACAAAGGTGAGAAGGGCCTCCTAAGTTTTCATTACAAAGATTGGGCTTGGTGCTCTA
Organism: Ptychodera flava; assembly: GCF_041260155.1. Lineage (NCBI taxonomy): Eukaryota > Metazoa > Hemichordata > Enteropneusta > Ptychoderidae > Ptychodera > Ptychodera flava. The sequence goes on along the minus strand of NC_091932.1, from coordinate 44,778,915 downwards.
AGGTTGGCCAATAATAATTACAGCCTGCGTCCATCCTGTCTTCCATCCATGATTGTACATGGCTGCTTATTAAGGTAGTATGCACCTCAAACGTGAAAGACTTTGCTCAAACTTTCTTCAATGAGACTTTTGACAATTCTCTTACCAAATCAAGGACAAAAAATAGGGTCATCATGTAGAGTTTGGAACAAGAGAAAAATACTGAAAATTTACCGATACTTAAAATTCGAGATGGCTGCCTTCTATGGGGCAAAATAATATTTTGAATTACAAAAACTAAAATGGTGAAAGTTTTTTAACACCAAGAGCTTCTAAATGAGCTCCCATAAGCAGTACTTTAGAGAAGTATAAAAGTTTGAAAGTCCAAATATCTATCCCTTAGGTGCCACCATGAGTCAGTCCTGGTAACATAATTCTATTTATTATTTTATAAAATATTCACAAGCAGAGGAATCAGTACAGACATTTCGGTGTCTGCTAATAAATGAAGCACTTCAAAATACCAAGTAATGAAACTTAGTGAATGTTAAAAGACATTTTTATTAATGTTGAGCATATAGCAGTGTACATTATTTGCTAGCTGAAGCTGAGTCTATGAACCCTCAGATACAAAATATATGTCAGAATCCTTTTTTAATGATTTTCAGTATTGTATGATAAAAGTATAACAAAGAAATCATGCACTGTATCACACACAATTTGTTTTGTACACGTTGGAGTCAGTGTGCCCTCTAAGCCAATATGACACGCAATGATGCAAACAAATTGTCTGTGATGCAAGCATTTTTTTGGTTTACATGTTTACAGGATATAAGACTGACACAAAAAATTTCCACAATTTGCCAAACTGAGGCAAAGTTTCCAGAAAGACATGTTTGTTAGAGGGCACACTGGTCAGGGTAAATCATTGTGTTCCTTCAGGTTGAAGGGAGAATGCATATTTAAAAGATGCATATCATGAGAGAAAATGCCGAGAGAGTTTGACCGGTTGACCTCGCTGTTAATTTTATGCAGGAAATTACAATAACAATGCTTGGTCGAATGACGCAGTGCCTTGAGGGTGGGATCACCAGTGGTATATGGGGAGGAGTACCTTCCCGATGGTGATAAGTGGTGCAGATTACCGTCGCCTAGGTGACTGGCGTATACGCGTGCCAAAAGACACCTATGGTTGATTTCCTGTAGACCAGTCGGATGGCAGAGTTGCAAATACCTGGACTGAACCATTTGGTTTTTTGTGGGTGTCGGTGGTACTTTGACAATATAAGTAAAAATGCACATATATTGAGTTTATAGTCTTGTTTATGAGCGGCCAGTATTTCCAACAGCATAAATTATGTGCATTTGCCCTTGAAGGAATAAATAATTTTCGAATAAAACATCGCGAATGTAACTACATTCCTTAAGCTCGACGTACACTTCAGTGCCCCAAAGAACCATGAAATCGCCCGACTTTCGATTGAAGAGATGAGTTTTGCCAAACCGCGTATACAGAAAAAGTGGCAGATGACTTTATTTTTAGAATCATAGACAGTATAGCGAGATGTAAAAAATGTGAAACAGGCTCCCCACCTAACTATCCTAAATGTTTTTGTGTCGAGTTTGTGTTTGATTCGTTTCGAAAATGTGTTCCTACATTCTTATCCGATTGTTTGTGTTAATGAAATGTTTGTTTCGCTTTGGATATTTGTAGAGAAGTTTGGATTAGTGTGTACGGTAATGTTTTGTTTGTGTGGGGAAAGCTTATGGCGAGACGCAGTCGGACCTATGTTGTTACAAAAGTTGATAGAGTCGCCCTTTGACGCTTGCGTTTCGAAACCCGAGTGTGGTTTCTCATCAGTCGCGGTGTAGATTCTTTCCTTAGTTTGTGTTTGTGAAAATTTATTTTAATGCATTTTAGTGGTCTTGCTTTCCGATTAGCGAGGCAAGTATATTAATTTTGGTCACGTTGTGAGTCCGTTTGGTGGTTCGGTTTGTTTGTTCTATATTTCTTTACTTCGGTAAATTTTGTTTTGACTGGTGTGTCTTTTAGATTTTTGCGGAGGTTTGTGAATTTTTAGGCAATAAGTACACTGCGTGGTACGGATTTTATGTTTATTGGATCAAGATACTTACAAGTATCCTGGTTGATGTGCTTGTTCGTTGTGTATAATACTGAGTGTTACGTAATTGCCTTTCGCATTCGAGTACGTAATCGTTTGTGTTGACAATAACGAAAAACCGACCCTTGTCGAAGGGTTATTTTCCCAAAATTTGTCCAATGTTTGCAAGCTGGTTTATCGCGATTCTTTTGGCACGCGACATGTTTTGTTTCCTTGTTTGAAAGGGTATCTCTAGAAGTGCGAGTTTAGCAGCTTCAGATAGCTTTCAAGTTTTTGTTTTTTTGTTGTTCGTGGAGTCATGGATGTAAAAAATCTATTTTTTACATCCATGGTGGAGTCCAATTTGACTTTTCTTTGAATTGGTGTTGTTGCGATTGTTTGTGTCTCACGATGTAGCGTAGTCACATTATACGACTTTATTTGTTGAAATCCTGAGGTGGTTTTATTCTGTTTGGTTTTGTTGGTGTCCGAATGAATTTTAAGGCTTTTGCCTAGTACTATTTTTCGGAGTTTCATAGTTTGAGCGATGATAGGTTGTTGTTGAATTTCATGTTGTTGTCGGCTTTTCTTTGGAAATAGCTGATTTATTTCCACGGCCATGTTTTCTGTTACGTTACTGTGATTGTTTATTTTGTATTTAATGTTGTGTTTCAGTTGTTTGTTATGTGTACGATTGTTGTTATTTCTTTTAAGTGTTTGTGTGTTCTATGTCATCTTATCGTATTTTTTGGTAGTTCCCTTTTTGGAGTATTTGGTGGCCCTGAAAAGGGCCGCTTGGTGTGGGTTTTTGTTAGCGCTTGGCGCTTTTGTTTTGGCGATAAGCCCAGCTTTTTATGCTTCTTTTCGCCGATTCGATGTGCTTGGTGAGTAGGTGTTTGCCGCCTTCTTGTCACTGTGTGTGCTTACATGGACAGTCTGCACAGCCCTTGAATGTGGTCTCGATTTGATCAAACTTACAATTTAGGAGTATATATCAAAACTGATAAATGATTTATGTGATTACTGTAGCTATAGATAGGCTACATTCAGGACGGGCAGCGACGGGTAGTAATTAGTAGGCAAAACAGGTGGTTTTCACCGTGGGCAGAACTCGGTGCAATGATACTGAACATTAATAGTAAGCCTGTCACCTTGAAGGTAATGCTGTAGGTGAAACAAGGACACACGATGGTACAAACAACACCACAAGTGAAACGTACACACAGAAATACACGCGTTCCTACGTTGTGCCCACCCGTGCCACGCGATTAAAATATGACTGATACTGCTGGATAGTGTTAATTGGGTCGGTAAACAGTCAATTAATAGTTTAATTGACTACCTGGGTGATTGGCAGGTCGTGTCCAACGACGCATATGCAAAGCAGGCCAAAAGACAAAAGCCCCCAAAGTTATTGACAGCTGGCCAGGGGTCACCATGAATACGTAATGAAGCTTCACTACGCAGAAACTGCGTAGTCAAGCCCTTCTTAACCGGTCAAACTCTCTCGGCATTTTCCGGCATGTAAACACTTTATGAACAAGGATTATTCCAGAAGATTACTTTCTATAGGTCAAGAGAAATGATTTCTCACATGCTATAAGCAAAGTTTACAAAAGAAATTACCAGCATTGCCATTAACCCTCTTCACTATCACTTCCCAATCTGCCAGACAGCCAGCCATGTTAGTAAAAAGTGATCACTGATATCGAGCCAAAACTGTGGCTTGGTCTGTCGTAGCAGTTTTAGTTTTAGAAATCATGTTCACAGTATATCTGTTTACAGAGACCTTCAAATGTTCAATATTTTGTGAAAATGCATCATATAGGACATGTTATGCCCCACTGGTTTCAACTAACTTGACCTGATGGTGAAATATTAACTTTGCAGGATATGGGTTAATACATGTACCGGTATGTCAATGCAAACTCTGTCAGTTTCTATAAAATTCTTTCAAGGATTCTTGCATGTAAGCTAGTAACAAAATCGGTGTTTCCTGAGAGGGAAAATATGTGCAGATGCCAAAGTTTTGTATTACTATTACAGTTTGAAAGCTACAATCTCTATCAAAAATTTTAAAAGTGGTGTGAAAAAGCAACAAAATACAAAAAAATTGCAACTTACAATTTGATCTGTACTGAATGTAGTCTCCAATACCAAGCCTGCAGTGTGGGGCTCTGATCTGGCTGCCCCTAAATAGTCTGGGGAAATCCCATTCAAAAATTACCAAGCCAAGATAGGTTAGTGCAGACAAGAGTGATGCATCTTGGGAGCACACGATCCAAGACAGCAACCTTCACACCAGTGGTTTGTTTTACATGATCGTAGCATTTGTGCATTTCACTCATCGATTTCCACGAAAAGTTAAGAAAGGGACTTTGAAATCCACTTCTTGAGCTTCTGAACCTATATTTTCTGTGATTTTGTCTCTGGGGAAGTTCTTACAGTAGTACGAGGTGTACAACTGTAGGCCATTTAGTTGGAAAATTGATTCTTGGAAATGCCAGGTACGTGCTGTCTCAGTGGTAGAAAAGATGACACACTGAAAAGTGCAAGATCATTTCAAATTTCAGACACTGTGAAGAGAGGGAGAACATGGGTAAGTGATATTCACATTCTATTCCTAACTGTCAGTTACTGTACATGTTAATCTTGATTCCATTTGTGTTGTGTTGCAAGGATCTAAGCAAGCATTACTGCATTGAAATAATGACATTACAAAGAAATATAAATTTTTACTATAACCCAAACGGGATTCAAACCCACACACTCACGGCAACATCACCTAGCTGCTAGGCCTCACACAAAACCAGTCGGCCACTGCTTCCAACCCAGAAAACGTTAATGCACACATGCATGTATATATTGACTTAATTTCCACAAACTAATGGCATTATACCATTACCACATTTATATTTGTATCACATCTCTTCACAAGGATACAACCAATGATTGCAGAAGAACTTTTTCATATACAAATATAGTATGACAACATTGTAATCTATTAACATTGCAGGGAAGAAACAACGTCATATTTGAGAGTAGTGCCACTGGGTGGTGATCAATTGACGTGTGAAAGGATACAGTGTGGCAGATAAGATGGTGATATACCAGAGGAATGTTTGGAAGTAATGTTTTCTATGGCTGAAGATTTTATGAAAAGATGAATTTCTTACAGGTGTGGTTCTTAATTTAATGTCTTTACTCCACTATAGTATATAATTACTTGTGTTACAAAGTAATACCAAAGTATTGTTCATATGGATACATTTCAAGTCAACTTGGACTGAACCTGCACAATTGTGAGTTTGAAACAATATGCAAAGTAATATTTTTCTCCAATAGACAGGTCTACAATCATCTCATATTCTAATATTTACATTTTAAATTTTAATGACGTATTGATCAGAGTTAATTCTAGGACTCGCCATTGCGCAATTTGCGCAAAAAAATCTGGTATGGCCCTCAGATTGGTTCTATACTGTACGTCATTCAGTGAAGACACGCTCTTTTAGTCGCTCCGCTACTGGTCTTCTTTTTCCGTGATTATCAGTCACTATCACGGTAATGTTGCGATGTCAAGATTGTGGAACTTGCCAGAATGTCAGAGTTTGTCAGGTGACTTGGATTTGTGCCAAAATTGCAAGAAAAAGCGGTTTCCTGTACCTGACCATGACCATGACCGTGGCGAGCCGCCTTTGTCTTGCAACAATGGCGGCACTGGTGTATCGTCTGACCCTCCAGCATCTGGTACTTCTGGAAGCGGGACTACTGGTCATCAGAAGGTGCGAAGCTCCAGCTTCCATCTCAACACTCATCAGAAGTCACATTTTCCTGGTAATGTCATCATTAACGAACTTTTGTGCTTTGTTGTTAATAAGATGGACGTTTTGCCAGTTGATGATATTGTGAAACTGTGTGTATCTGCGTACAATGACGACGCAATTGAACAAGCCAAGGTAATTCTATATGATGTATGTGGTGAGTTTATCTCTCGACGCCTGAAGAGACGACAGGGTCAAAATAAATCGCAATCGAATGTTCAAGACATTGTGACGCTTTTATTAGAAATTGATCCTGAGAATATTCCTGTCTTCGTGGCTCAAGATCTGTCTAAGCTACCTCCAGTTGATTATAATTACATCGATGTATCAACCTTGTTATCAAAGATAAATCGAATGCAAGTCGAGTTTGATGGACTCAAAGAAGATGTCAATAATATATCCAGTCTTTATTTGCGAACGTCTGATGATATTCGGCAAATAAAGGACAAAGTCTGCAATCCAGTTCTGGGAAATTCAGTGCATCAAGCTAAAGCAGTAGATACAGCGGACAATGCTTTCACTGTTGGAAATGTAAATTTGCATATGAATGGCTCTGGTAATGAAACGCCTGTTGAGGATCCACCTGTTGCAAATGTGAACTCTGATAATGCTCTCTTTGAAGATGACGCTGTACATGCCAGTGACAATCCAATTCCAAGGTGTGAGTCAAGGGAAAACTGTGACGAAAACAGTATCGATAATGCTGCGGCTGTCAACACAGATGATGGGTTTACCATGGTGTCGTACGTTCGACGTAAACGTAATCGATCAAATTATGCCGAGGCAGTTGTCAACGGTAAACCCGATGACCAAGCACATAACTCAAAACCTAGCAGTAAGCTTGTGTCTTCCGGATCGTCAGCTGAGTCTGCACTTGCAGCATCAACAGGACGTCGCAAATATATAGTTGGCAGTAAGAAGCATTCAGGTCTTCCAGCTGTTTCGCAAAGTAAGTCACTGTTTGTCAGCAGACTGAAACCTGACACGAAACCCGTCCAAGTTGTCAGATATATTGCCGATACAGCTCAACTTGACGTGATGAACTGTGAACAGTTAGCAACGAAATATGGATCGTACGCGTCTTTTCGTGTAACTGTTAATGCGCGGAACTTTCAGAAACTGCTGAATCCCGATGTCTGGCCAGAAGGAGTGCTGATTCGAAAGTTCTATAACCAAGAAACTAACCAATGAATCTGCGTATAGCATCATATAATTGTCGCTCTGTCAAGAACTCGTTGAATGCAGTTCGTGATCTGTGTGATAGTCACGACATTTGTTTATTACAGGAACACTGGTTGACAAGTGATAACATATCCTTTCTACAAAAGATTCACCAGGATTTTGATTACTTTGGTGAATCTGCTGTTGATACTAGTGAGAGCTTATTAATAGGTAGACCGTATGGCGGTCTTGCGTTTTTATGGCGCAAATCGATAAGTCATGCTGTTAAAGTCCGTTCCTTTAATGATAGCAGAATTTTAGGCATTGAGCTCAATATAGCCAATTGTCAAATGCTTATTATTAATGTGTATATGCCGACATGTAATAGTGAAAATCATGACGAATTTATAGAGCGATTGGCTAAGGCTCACGCCATTGTTCAATCTAGTGATTGTTATAGTTGTATGATGATCGGTGATTGGAATGCCGATACGGATTCACTATTTGGTACAACTCTGCAAAGTTTCTGTGATGAGTACGACTATCTTATCTCTGATAAGCTTTTACTGAGAGATAATCCATTTACTTATGTCAGTGACGTACATGGTACCACTTCATGGCTTGACCACTGTATTTCGTCACTCTCTACTCACCAGTGTATTAATTCGATGTCTGTTTTATATGATGTTATATCTTCTGATCATTTCCCACTCAGCATAGTTCTCAATACTGGTACATTGCCGTCATGTGAAAATCTTAATAACAACAATAAGCAGTACTCTGGGAAATCTGTAAATTGGTCTAAGGTGAACTGTAATCAATGTAATGAATATCGTAATATCTCTGACAAGCTTCTTGCTGAGATTCACATTCCAACTGATAGCCTTTGTTGTAAGGATGTTCATTGCCACAACACAAATCATGCTCGGTGTATTTCTCAGTTTTATGATGATATTATTGATAGCTTGTATTCAGCAGGTCTTCAGATTTCACCATGTATTCGTGATAATGTTGATCATACTGTGACAGGGTGGAATGATTACCTCAAAGACGTCCATTCTGTTGCTCGGGATGCATTTAAACTATGGCGTGAAAGTGGAAAACCGAGGAATGGGCCCCTTTTTGAATTCAAGCGTCGTACGCATGCGAGATTTAAATATGCTTTAAGAAGTTGCAGACGTAATGAGGAGCAAATCAAAGCTGATGCGGCTGCGAATAGTTTGTTTACTGGTAATTGTAATGCATTTTGGCAGTCCATCAACAGAATTAATGCAAAGACTCCGCCTAGACCCAACACTGTAGATGGCTGCAGTGGTGATGTCAATATCTCTGAAATGTGGCGGAACCATTTTAGTGATCTCTTAAATGTGGTGCACTCGGTTAGAGACAAAGAATTCGTGTTGAATAAGGTTGACGATTGCAACCTTGATCAAATGAGTTTTGTATCACCTAGTGATGTTCGTAAAGCCATTGACAAGTTACAACAAGGTAAATCTGCTGGTCCAGATTCTCTCTCATCTGAGCATTTTGTATATGCTAGTAATAAGTTAATTGTACTTTTGAGCATGTGTCTCACTTCAATGCTTATTCATAATGTATGTCCTCCTAGATTTTCTGAAGTTTTGTTAGTGCCCATTGTTAAGGATAAGAACAAAAATGTAAGCGATAAGAACAACTATCGCCCGATTGCTCTGTCTACTATTACCTCGAAAGTTTTTGAATTAGTTATTTTGAATAAGATTGAGTCGTTTCTTGGATCTTCACCTTACCAATTTGGTTTTAAAACTTGTCATTCTACTGATATGTGTATGTTTGTCCTGAAAGAGGTCATTAGCTATTATAGAAGTCATGGTAGCAATGTTATCGTTACTTTTATGGATGCTTCTAAAGCTTTCGATCGTGTGAATCACTGGTCATTATTCAAGAAGCTGATCAACCGTAATGTTCCTATTTGCTATGTGAGATACCTTTTAACCTGGTACAGAACGCAGGAAATCTCTGTTCGATGGGGCTCCTGTATTTCAACACATTTTACTGTTAAAAACGGTGTGTGAAGCAAGGTGGTGTATTGTCCCCAAAATTTTTCAATGTGTATATGGATCATCTTAGCCATAGATTGATATTCTAAGGTTGGTTGCAACATCGGTGGTATTTTTGTTAACCATCTGATGTATGCAGATGATATATGTCTGATAAGCCCGTCAGTGAAAGGAACTCAGATACTTTTAAATATATGTAGCAATTATGGCAATATTCATGATATTGTTTTCAATACAGAGAAAACTGTATGTATGTGTATAATTCTCAAGCGATGTATGATGGAACATATCCGGCTGTTTATCTCAATGGAGTTAAACTGCGATTTGTTGAAAAGAAAAAGCACCTCGGCTATATGTTGGCAAATACCTCAGTGACAATTCTGATATCGAGCGTCAGAGGAGATCTTTTTATATCTCTGCTAACATGCTTTTGAGAAAATTTTCTATGTGTTCTCAGAGTGTTAAATGTAAACTCTTTAAAGCATATTGCTATCAATTGTATGGTGGTAACTTATGGGTCAGCTATAATAAAAGCGCCCTGAAACAATTGAAAGTTGCTTACAATAATGCTGGTCGCATACTTCTACGATATGACAGACGCAGCAGTGCTAGTACTATGTTTGTATATAATAGGATTGACACTTTTGATGCTTTGCTTAGAAAGCAAATCAATAGTTTGATGAAAAGGGTTTCTATGAGTGAGAACCTAATTATACGTAAGGTGTATGAGTTGTGTACTTCACTTCTGACTTGAGGAAAAGATGGATAAATTCAGTCTTCTAATCTGTGTTCAGAAATATGTCTTTATGGTCTAACCCATAAATGAATATTTCTTGATGTAACCTTTTTTGTATCATTCTTTTTGCCAATCCTGTAACCATTTATATATATGGACATGCTCATTGTCCGAAATAAAGAATTAATAATAATAATAAATTTCTACCTTTGGTGCGCCACTAAGGGCGCAACATTTTATGAATGGGTCGGTCGATCACGCAGAGTTCACTTAGTACATACATTTACGTAGCTCTCCGAAGGTCATTACCTCAGTCATAGTGTGTCATGTAAAACGATTCAGTTACCCTTCGACCTTTGCTTACTACAGCATATATGGTGGTGCATAGGAAGCTGGGTAGAAAGGACTGATGTAGGGGCAATGGTGTATTGGAGCCGTGCGCATGTGTACGATCGATGAATGTAAACAACGGCTGGCCACCACGTTATCGTGAAAGCTAGTCGCCGCTCAGATTTTTTACGCCAGTACTATATAATAGTTGATGAACCCAGGATGATCGGGCAGTCCCTTAAATTGAAGCGTTTGCAACGTCTATCGTCCATACCTGCGAAACGTTGAAGACTGCAAGGAAAGCATTCATGCTTGGCCGGCCAGATGATCGTTTTGAAGAGCAACATAGTTTAGGTCGGACATATCATAGAACAACACCGCTGTGTAAAACCCTTTGGTCAGAACCAATGATCGTAAATTTGCTAATCATACAAGTTATGTTTAAAAATAATGTATCGATCACTTTATGTAGGTCGTACGGGTTACACTTTCGAGTCTCGTGTTGTATCAGTTTGATAATTGTCGACCAGTGCAAATCGGGGGCCACTCGGAGAAATCCTACCGGTGCGCTAAGCTTTGATCATCATGATCGTTTCCACAGTCAAAATCACAGTCCATAGTAATTTGTACAGTTGTTCAAGTCCGACATCAATATTCATCACATAAGTTACGTAAACAATTGAATCAAACCAATCGGGTTTTTTTTTACGTTTTTATTGGAGTTATCAAAATTTTCAAATACATGTCTCATTAAATCTGAGAAAAAAAGAAAAAAAAAAGACATTACAGAAATCAATAATGTAGTGATCATACATCATTATTGTGTATGTCTGTTGTGCTAGGGTCTTGGTGGATATTAGTACTGTAAATTCTCCAAAAATTTTTATCTTTTCTCAAGGCAATGTGATACTCAGTTTTTTGTATAGAGTTCACAAATCTTTTGTATGCTGTAAAGTTAGGCAAGGTCTTTTTACAACGACAAATATAAATGTACCTTTTACCAATAAGCAGTAGGAAATTCACTATACTAGAAAGTTTGGGATCACCTAGTATGATCTGCCATATTTTGGTCTTACTCTCAATTTTAATTTTTGTCCCCATAAAAATGCTTCCCAAAATAGTTGCACATGTTGACAATCATGTAAAATATGGAGTAAAGTTTCTTCTTTGTTCTTGCAGAAAGAACAAAGAGCATTATCAACTGTGGGTATGTTCATTTTACTCAGTCTAGCATTCGTATACAGGATATTGTGTAAAATTTTAAACTGAAATTCTCTCAACTTACAGTCGATAGTTACCTAAATGGAAGATGATAAATTCGTTCCAGTTAGTAACATTGATTTTAAATTCATGTTCAAAATATAGTTCTGATTTTGGTGGTATAAAATTAATGTCATTAATCAGCTGTGTGATTACTTTTATATTACACAGTTCCACACTGATTGACCTGTGTTTCGATACAATTTTTACTTCATCTTCATCATCAGCTGTACTTTGCTGATTCACTTGTATGTTGGCTGGGATAACACTTTTTAGTCCAAACCATTTCAAAATGGATGCTGCCATTGTTGGGCCTGTTGCGTACGTACGGGGCCCAACTTTGCTGTAGGCTTCGTTGGTTACAGGTGGCCCGATCTCTCGTATTCTCCTTTTCTTGACTTGATAGACTATTGTATTTTCAGCAGAAAATTCAAGGGTTTTACATGTGTGATCATGGCCCCAACTTTCTAAAATGGCCCCCTTGGGACAGGAGTAGGGGCCCACAGTGGCCCCTTGTTTTTACGTCCTAGAATGATTATAAGTAATTATAAGTGTTTAAATATGGTGTGATTCAAACTAAACTCAGTTCAATAATACTTAATTCAGGAGGTACGTTTTTTGACAGCCCTCGGAAAATTGCTTAGTATAGTTTGCTTATCAAGCACACAAAATAAAGTGATGACTTCTTTAGAATGTAAATTCATTAATTTGTTAGTTTTGATTTCTCATAATCTACCAGGTTATCATGGACAAGATGTACACCATGGGCAGCACCAGAGAATCTCATAATCTACCAGGCTATCATTGACAAGATGTACACCATGGGCAGCACCAGAGAATCTCATAATCTACCAGGCTATCATTGACAAGATGTACACCATGGGCAGCACCAGAGAATCTCATAATCTACCTAGGTTATCATGGACAAGATGTACACCATGGGTAGCGCCAGAGAATCTCATAATCTACCAGGCTATCATTGACAAGATGTACACCATGGGCAGTGCCAGAGAATCTCATAATCTACCAGGCTATCATTGATAAGATGTACACCATGGGCAATGTCAGAGAATCTCATAATCTACCAGGTTATCATGGACAAGATGTAAACCATGGGCAGCGCCAGAGAATCTCATAATCTACCAGGCTATCATTGATAAGATGACTTAGATGTACACCATGGGCAGCACCAGAGAATCTCATAATCTACCAGGCTATCATTGACAAGATGTACACCATGGGCAGCACCAGAGAATCTCATAATCTACCAGGCTATCATTGACAAGATGTACACCATGGGCAGCACCAGAGAATCTCATAATCTACCTAGGTTATCATGGACAAGATGTACACCATGGGTAGCGCCAGAGAATCTCATAATCTACCAGGCTATCATTGACAAGATGACTTAGATGTACACCATGGGCACGCCAGAGAATCTCATAATCTACCAGGCTATCATTGACAAGATGTACACCATGGGCAGTGCCAAGGAAGGAGGAACCCTCAGCCAATTACAAAATTTCATCAATAGGTGAAACGTGGCGGCTGATGTCAGCGAAGATTACCATGCTGGTTGCAGATTTCTGTTGACGTGTACTACTTTTACGCTCCATATATGAATAGATATATGCAAATGGGAGGTATTCGTATAAGGTGGAAAAATGGCGTCTGTGTGTATGTATGTAAGTATGTATGTATGTCTGTTAGTCCGTCCGAATCAAAAACTCCTAAACCGTAGCACCTACTGTCCTAGTATTTGGTGTACAGGTGCACCTAGGGGTGGAGATGTGAATTTGTTCAAATGAACATGTCAGTGCCAAAAATATGCAAATGAGGGGAAAAAAGGAAAAATCCTACAAATGGCTAAAACTCAGTAAGCATTGGTCAGATTTGGTTGAAACTTGGTATGCAGATTTCTTTAGGTATTCTAAATTATGTGTGCAAAAATTGGGATGAAATTTGCATGTTTGTATTTTTAGGGTATTTTTTCCGTTTTTAGTCAAAAAATCTTGTTCTCTGAAATCGCTCGTCTGAATGCTATGAAACTTAATATTCATGTTCCTCAGAATGACTTCAGTCATGCTTGTACAAATTGTATTGATATTGTCATATTTGTAATTTTGGGGCAATTTTCCCAATTTTTGATAAAAATTTTTTTATCCAAAAACTGCTGATTTGATAGCTTTGATACATGTATTTGGTATACAGGTATCTAAGATTAATCTCAATATAATGTATTGAAGGTATGTTGAAACTGGCAATTTTTTTTTTTTTTGGGCAATTTTGCCTTTTTTGGTCAAAAAATTTTTCTCCAAAAACTTCTGATCTGGTAGCTTTGATATCTAGTGTACAGGTTCCTAGGGTTTATGTTGATTAGATATATTTAAAATTAGGATGAAATCTGCAATTTTGTATTTTGTGGGCAATTTTTCTCATTTTTGGTCAAAAAATTTGTTTCTCAAAATTTACCAGTCTGATTGCTTTGATATTTAGTAAACCAGTCCTTAGGGTTTTTGTTAATAAGATATATTGAAATTAAGTTGAAATCCGGAATTTGAATTTTTGGGGCAACTTTGCGAAACTTTCAGTTTTACTGGGATATATCTTTCATTTTGTATTTTTAAGATTTTTTTGGTAATTTTATACCTACTGGAACTAAGAGTATATAATGTGGTGATTTAGTAAGCATTTGATATGGTAAACTGTATTTGGTGTTGAAATGCGGCAAAAAAATCCTGGCAGATTTTGAAAAAATTCCTAACAAATGCCAATAAAAAAAATTCAGCCAGAGAAGGTTTGACAAAAAGAAAAGGTGAGAGAGTGGGGAAAAAAGAATGTACAATGGATCGGATAAAAAAGATAATGTACAGGTCTCATCGATCTTCCAGACACCATCCCTTATCAAATGGTCCACCCCGATGTATTTTTGTACACAATTCACCATGCAGTGTATTTTAGTTTAAGATGTCAAGTTAGGTAAGGATTTGAAAGGAATAGTCAAGTTCACCACAGTTTAACTTTATCTCTTGTGTCATCATCCTTGTGTAATTGGTTAAGTTTGTAAGTTGTTCCAGATGTGGATGTACCAGCTGTTCTGGAAGAAAACAATGTTTACTTTTTCCTGTAGGGTTTCTGAGTTGATGATTGTATGTTGAAATTTCTCCATGTATCTGGTGTATGGGCAAAGTGTAAACATTGGTTGCATGTCATGTATTTCAGTCTATGTCAAATATTGTAAATGAAAAATCAAGAACAGTTTACTGTGTGCTTGTAAAAGATACATATTTGTCAATACATAAACTGCCTTGCAGATTGATTGTCTTAAATATTATCACAGAAGTAGAAAAGGAAAGAAACTAATCAAATTGCTGTAACCATATTCACCTTCAGTGCCTGTATAGGCCTATACTTAACTATTTTATCATTACATTCAGCTGTTTGTTATATCTTTATCACTCTCCATGGGCCAAGGCACACTTGGGGTCAATGTCATCACTCTGTGCCAGTCTGTGTATGTCAGTCTGTCTGTATATGTATGTCCATGTTTCATACAATTGTTGACTTGTTTTGATAACTATATGGAGCGAACAGTGATGTTGTCACTATTTTTTCTTTTTACACCGTTCTTTCCATTTTTTTTTATTTTTCTATTTTTTATTTACTTGTTTACTATTCAGTCAGAGTTTACATTTTTTGCATAATTAGTCCACTTCTTGGCTACTTGACCTCGTACATTGGTCGATGCAAAGTTTGTTTATATATTGTTGCTATCATGTTTTCTCAGTTTGAAGGTGGACAAAGTCACTAATTTTAGCAAAGAAGCAATTAGATGTACACAAGTTCAGTGGCTTGATGGACTTACAGAGTTTGCTCTGAAACTGATGCACTTGGATGAATGAAACTTGAAGGATGTAAGGTCATGCAAGGGTCACATGGGAGAACACATACATGGACACAGGGACTGTTCAGTTTCTTTGGCTGGGGGGTGTGGATTATTTTTTGTGAACATCGAAAAGTGACTGAATCCCCACCCCCACCACCCAAGCCCCCATGGAAAATGGAAAACTGGATGACCCCCATGCCCCCCCCCCAGACACACACACACACACTTTTTGTCATGCCAGATTGTAGATTTCACTGTACATGAGTAAACTTTGTAAAGCAGACAGACTCAATTAAAGGTATACAGTCACCTCTAATCTAAATATGCCCATAAATAGTCAAAGGGGCGTTCCTTGGTATTCAAAATGCCCATGTGAGGGCGCTGTTTTTAAAAAGCGGTCACCCGCTTAAAATCTGTGATTGGTTAGAATTTCTATTACCATGGTAACTGTGGCAAAATTGGAACAGGTGACAGTATACCTTTAAGGAAGAGTACTTGAAATACCCATTAACAAGTGGGGACTGTGTCATCAATGATGACTTGTTTACAAAAGCTATGCATGTCTAAATACGGTACATACATGTACCGGTAATATGTAATATTATATATCTATATATATATATATATATATATATATATATATATATATATATAATCAAGATCCCAATTGGGAGACAATTTCAGGGGTTTCATTAAGTTTTGAAGTAGGGGGCTAGAATGGAAATTTAGGCAGCTTGCAGCTGCCATGACCACAAAGCGGTAATTGTCGTCGGGGGCGGGTCCGGGAGGGGGTGTTACCCCTCCCGGCCGAAGGCCGAAAACCCTTAAAAATGAGCTAAAATTTACTTTTTACAGCTTACAGTCACTTGAATTTCTAGTATTTTCAGGAGAATTGTCAGCAGTGTTCCAGGGCAATTTTTGTTCATATCATAAAAGCCATTTTCCTGGGAGATTAGGCCTAAATATGATAATTCATAATTAAAAATGATAAAATGTGGTAATGTTGACGATAATTTGAACAAAGAAAACAAGTCTTTAGGGCCTCTATGCTTTTAGGAGGTAAACTACAATGATTCACTATTATTAATGATATAAATTTGATATGTAGATGATATTATACAGTGTTACATCTAGACAGGGGGATAGGGGATTCCCCCTCTGTTGAAATGTTGGCACCCCTATTTAATTTGTCAAGGACCATGCACTGCCCCCCCTTCCATGTAATGGTGCCAGTTACACCTTAGAGGTACAAGTAGAACACATGAACTGGTGAAATGCCCCCAAAATTTTCTGGAAAAGGGGGAAAATCCCCCTTGTTGATGCCATCCTGGATGAAACACTCATAATGTTATGTTCAAAATTAAGAACCCTGATGTTTGGTATGGAAATCTGTAGATGAAGAACTTTGATACCACTGGAGAGGTAAAAAGGATAATTTATATAACGAATAATGATAAAAAATGACAATCATTACATAACATGGCGCTGCACTAGCGGCGACACTGTGGCTCTATCTCTACGTTTTTTGTTGGATTTTCGTCCTTGTGAGTGATATTTTTCCCTCATTCTCATACGTATTTTCATCATGAATGGTTGGAGACTGGACGGCAACTCGTTCTGTGTATTTTTGGTGTTCCTGGCTCTGTTTGTACACTTTCATCGATGTGGCGGAGTGAAGACACAGAACAGCCATGGTCATGGTGCATTTCCCTTTGTTTACAGCCGGGAAATCTTGCTGAGCTTGTGTGACCAACAGGTGTCTGTAATGTTTTGAATGCTAACTTTCCAGTTGATATTTTACGTACAACGATACACTCAGACGGGAACGACAATTTTACTGCAGGAACTCACAAGCGAAGGAAAAGAGGTAGGAAGGGTGGTGTAAGACAAAAACTGAGACAGCGAAAATCCAGACTGCCATTACCAACTGTACTTCTAGCAAATGTTCGTTCGTTACGTGCAAAGGTCGATGAACTGCAAGCTAATTGTAAACTACATGTCATTCATGTTTTTTGCTTTCACGGAAACTTGGTTGGATGAACAGGTTTGTGATCAAGATTTATTTGTTGATGGTTTTGGTACACCAATCCATTTGGATTGAGACAAAGAGAAGACAGGAAAAGATCATGCGGCGGAGTGTGTTTTTATGTAAATGAGCGATGGTGTAAAACCGTGACTGTCCGTGATAGAATGTGCACACCTGATATTGAGCTATTGTCCATTTCTCTTTGTTCGTTCTACATTCCCAGAGAATTTTCTCAATTGTTTTTTAGCTCCCATAGCCATATGTATATATGGCAATGGAAGCTATTCTTATAGGCTAGGGAAATGTCTGTATGTCTGTATGTCTGTATGTCTGTCCGTCAACATCAAAAACTCCAAAACCGCTGTACATTTCATCTTGATATTTGGTGTGTACATGGATGATGGGCTGTAGATGAGATTTTATTCAAATGAAGTTGTCATTGCCAAAAATATGCAAATTAAGTGAAAAAAATGTAAAAACAGTCAAAATTGAAAAAACTCAATAACCACTGAGCAGACTACATGAAAAATTGGCATGTAAGTACTTTGGGCTGACATGAAATGATTGTGCATATCTTGGGTCAGTATCTTGGACTTGCTATTTTTCATGAATTTTTTTGTAATTTTCTCCCATTTTTGGTCAAAAAATCTTCTTCTCTGAAACCACAAGTCCGATTGATTTGAAACTTGGTATGGAAGTGCATAGGAATGACCTTTCCCAAATTTGGGCAAATTGTGGTGAAATTTGCATATTTTTAGTTTACACATCCATAAACTCCCATGTATAGGCAGATCTCCATAGACTCCCATGTATAAGGCCACGAAAAATAAAAATTAGTTTCTCATCGTATTCATATTGCAAAAAGGATGCAGTGACACAATTTTTAGTCCCCACGGATGAAGTCCAGTGGGCTTATAGATTGGGTCATGTCCGTCTGTTCGTCCATCCGTGAGTCCATCCGTTCACGCAGACATCTCGGATATTTTGACAAAATGTCATGTGACCTTGATGACCTTTGATCTCAAATATACATATTTGTCCATAACTCAGTAACCACGAGTGCTACCACCCTTCATATATGGTATGATGGGACACCTTTATGACGCCACATATTGTACCTCATTAATTATGCACATATCTAATTTTGAGCGAGCCAATAGAGCTAGAGGTCTGATTTTTGGTATATAGGGATAACTTAGCAAAACAATTTTTTTGACAAAATGTCATGTGACCTCGGTGACCTTTGACCTCAGATATACATATTTGTCCATAACTCAGTAACCACAAGTGCTACACCCTTCATGTATGGTATGATGGGACACCTTATGACGCCACATATTGTACTTCATTAATTATGCGCATATCTAATTTTGAGCGAGCCAATAGAGCTAGAGGTCTGATTTTTGGTATATAGGGATAACTTAGCAATACAATTTTTTTGACAAAATGTCACGTGACCTCGGTGACCTTTGACCTCAAATATACATATTTGTCCATAACTCAGTAACCACAAGTGCTACAGCCTTCATGTATGGTATGATGGGACACCTTATGACGCCACATATTGTACCTCATTAATTATGCGCATATCTAATTTTGAGCGAGCCAATAGAGCTAGAGGTCTGATTTTTTGCTCACGTGTGAACACGTGAGCATATGTCGCAGCGATGTCTGTCTGTCTGTCTGTCTGTGTGTCTGTCTGTCTGTCTGTTGGTCCATTTTCTCAAAAACGGCTGAACGTATTTCAGTCAAATTTGGTAGACATCTTCAGAATTCAAATGGCTAGAACTGAAAAGGTTTTGGTGGGCGTGGCTTGGATATTAATGAAGTTATGAAAGTTTTAATTTTTCTGTTACGCCGCGTATGACAAGTGAAAACAATCGACTGTTTGAGGGCGCTGTGAAATGTGCTTGTCCAGGTTGGCTACAGCTGGATAGCACTGGTTTCAACCACGGTCCCTCCGTGTTTCAACCTCGTATTGAACATTAAAAATATGATATTTTATTACTCATTCAACTCACTATTCAAGATAAAATATCGTTTAGCAAATTAGCTTTATCCTTGGTAATTGATTGTTTCCCTCGCTGCTCGATCGCCAGAAATGAGTACATACGTTCTCTACCTAGCCTCATGGCATGGAAGTGCTGATGAATAATAACTTTGGGTCAAAGGTATTGAAGTGTCCAATCAGGTTCGTGCACAGAGTCCAAGGCCATGACCTACTTCATGTACTTCTGCACTGTTTTGAATTTGCTTCGCCAAGAAACGTGTTCGTCATTGTCCATAGAAGTATGTTTGCTCTCCTTTGAGGTTGTTTGTGAAACAAATTCCGGGATAGGCCTTGGAATGCATACGATCGGCATCGCGGCAGTGCATGTAGCTAGCCCTACGAGTATGACGAGAGTGTCCGGCTTGGCTACGCCGCCTCCCACCTCCGGTAGGCGGCGTAGCCAAAGCCGGACACTGTCGCCATACTCGTAGGGCTATGCATGTAGCGTACCATGCTTGTGTAACTGCCGAGCTCAACGTGCATTCACGGTTGATACTCGTGTACAATCATGATGTGTTCAATTCTGATGAAGATTCATAAGTCTTACTTTTGCAGTCTTTTTTCCGTACGATAATCCCGACAATACGTGTTACTGTTAGACGAGGTGGCCATTTTATGATAAGTTTCAATACTGCACAGCTACATAGCGTCACTATCGTGTGATCGAGGTACAGCGTTGTTGAACGGGATACAGAAACTCTGCAGAGGGAGAAACGATCGTTGACATGAACAGTCAATGTACTTCAGCACGTAGTCCGCAGATAGCGGATCGAGAAAATAAACGTGTCCCAGTAAATAACGGAATATTTATGTACATTAACTCGATATTAATCAAATTTCCAGCTCATCGCAAAAAATGTATTGCAAAGATTAATTTGTCACTGACAAATACTGCACTGTATGGAAAAAACAGTCTGTAGAATAGTTCAACTTCAAGTGGTATTACCCGAGACAAACACTTGTGTTGTCAATTTTGATTTCATTTCATAAACTTCATACTTCATCGAGTATCGTGTATTTCAGCCTTTGTGAAGCCATTTTATTGATATTTTCAATTTTTGTCTTGGCTTTGTTGTGGAACATGTTGAATCGTCTCCGTGGACATGTAGGCAAAGTGTGACGGGGTCGAAGTGACTTGGGTACCTGGGGCCGACCAAAACCAGTGTGAATTACTGGGGTCAAAGCGGACAGCGGCCGGGATGACGTGTTCCCCAAGCGAGCTACCTTCAGAAGTTTGTTCATCGCAAAAAAACGTCAACTTTTAAAACCCGTCATTTATTTACTGATGTTATTCTCAGCATCACAAACATATACGCCTCTGCTATGTATCACAGCAAATAGTTATATTTGAGCGCCCCGTAAATGGGATCCTCGTTTTTTGCGAACCCGGAAGTGTGTCTTGCTCAATGCATTTCCTACCCATAGGAAACTGCCCGCGTTCCCATGCTCCCATGCACCCTTTTTCAATGCCAGTGCAACGCCATCTGTGCAAAATTGTGGTGGTATGCTCCCGTGTGATGGAAAACCTCTCTTATTCTAACAATGACGTAGTTGACTTTGGACTTCGATTTCGTAATGTGATGTCCATGCAGTGAGTTTGGGTTGGCGCGCTTATAATGCAATCTTCGCCCGCCTGCGGTCCGATATCCCGCATTTATTAGCGATATTTATCTGTTTTGACTTGACCAAAGTTGGCAAAACTTGCTATGTACATTAAAGATACTATGATACAAGATTATTGAAAGTCATTTGACATTTTTTTCAGCCAATTCCCAATATGCATATTTAATGAACCTTCCAAATTAGGGATATATACTGGCATTTACTTGATAAAATTTGGCGAAACATGCTGTGTACATTGATCATTATACCAGGTTATAACAGTATTGAAAGTCATTTTGCATTTTCATGTCAGCTAATTCATAATTTGCATAAATAGCTAACAAGCTTTCACGGTTTGGCATATAGAGCTTGAAGGACTTGACCAAAGGTAATTACACATGCTATATTGTGATACAATGACAGTACTCAAAGAAATTAATTATTTTTATTTCAGCTAATTACATATTTGAATACTTAATGACCTTTAGAATTGATCTGTGGTGAAATTCATTGTGTTGATCATAACACTTTAAATGTAGCAAAGCATGTAGCAAAGGTTCAAACTTGCACATAAATGCAATATATAATGAAACACGTGAGCATTTTCAGTTCATATCTGGTTGGTATATAGGGATAACTTAGCAATACAATTTTTTGACAAAATGCCATGTGACCTCGGTGACCTTTGACCTCAAATATACATATTTGTCCATAACTCAGTAACCACAAGTGCTACAGCCTTCATGTATGGTATGATGGGACACCTTATGACGCCACATATTGTACCTCATTAATTATGCGCATATCTAATTTTGAGCGAGCCAATAGAGCTAGAGGTCTGATTTTTGGTATATAGGGATAACTTAGCAATACAATTTTTTTGACAAAATGTCACGTGACCTTGGTGACCTTTGACCTCAAATATACATATTTGTCCATAACTCAGTAACCACAAGTGCTACAGCCTTCATGTATGGTATGATGGGACACCTTATGACGCCACATATTGTACTTCATTTATTATGCACATATCTAATTTTGAGCGAGCCAAGAGAGCTAGAGGTCTGATTTTTTTTATATAGGGATAACTTAGCAATACAATTTTTTTGACAAAATGTCATGTGACCTCGGTGACCTTTGACCTCAAATATACATATTTGTCCATAACTCAGTAACCACAAGTGCTACAGCCTTCATGTATGGTATGATGGGACACCTTATGATGCCACATATTGTACCTCATTAATTATGCGCATATCTAATTTTGAGCGAGCCAATAGAGCTAGAGGTCTGATTTTTGGTATAAAGGGATAACTTAGCAATACAATTTTTTTTACAAAATGTCACGTGACCTTGGTGACCTTTGACCTCAATATACATATTTGTCCATAACTCAGTAACCACAAGTGCTACAGCCTTCATATTTGGTATGATTGGACACCGTATGACACCACATACTGTACCTCAACAATTATGCACATATCTCATTCTTAGCAAGCCAATAGAGCTGGATGTCTGATTTTTGGTATATAGGGATAACTATAGGAGAGAAATTTTTTGACCAAATGTCATGTGACCTCGATGACCTTTTACCTAAAATATATGTTTATGTCAATAAATAAGTAACCACAAGTGCTATGTCCTTTGTATTTAGTAGGATGGGAGACCTTATGACAACACACGCTTTACCTCATTAATTATGTACACATCTAATTCTGGGCAAGCGAATAGAGCTAGAGATCTGATTTTTGGCATATAGGGATAAATTAGCAATATAATTTTTTTTTTTCAAAATGTCATGTGACCTCGATGACCTTTGACCTTGATTATACATATATATGCATATCTCAGTAACCACAAGTTCTATACCCTCCAATTTTGATAGGATATTAGACCTTAAGATGTCACATCTTGTACGTCATTTATAATGCGCATATGTATTTCTTGGCTGGCCAATACTGCTAGAGGTCTGATCTTTTTCCCGATTTAGAACCATAACTTAGACATGCCTCATGTGTTTCAAATTGGGAACAACGACATAGACCTATGTGCCCATAGATCTCAACATATACACTCCAGTGATACTTCTTAATGACCACATTTTCCTGCCCCATCAAGACTAATACTCCTATTACAAGTGGGGACTATGTCATTGTAAATGACTTGTTGAGTTAATGGTTGTATCACAGTATTCAATATATATAATTCTGTATTTTTTCCATTTTATATTCTGAATAAATACATTAAACATATTTCACTGTCTCCAGTACATTACATTTAAGTATTTTCACTTCATGCACTTTATCCCTTTCACACATGTTCAAATATCTGACCAGAGAACAAACACTAAATAGTCCAGGATGGGAGCTACAGTGTCATTGACGCTATTTTTCACTTTAGTCTACGTACACCCATAGTCGAGCGAATGTTTCTACAGCAGCTGATGAACACATATCAAATAATTTACAGAAATTGGAATCACTTGCCCTGGATGCTCCGAAGTTTGTACTCAGTGACTTCAATCATTGTGACTTTAGTACGAGTGCAAAAAATATCCACCAATATGTTTCGTGTCCTACTGGTTTTGATAAAATACTTGATAGGTGTTTATGGTACAGTTCCTGACGCATACAAATCTTTTGCGTTGCCACCTCTTGGATCTTCAGATCACAATGTTGTAATGCTTGCCCCTATCTATAAACCAGTCATTAAGCGGATTCGTAGAGTAACAAAAACTGTGAAGAACTGGTCAGTAGACAGTATTTCTAGCTTACAGGCGTGTTTCGAATGTACAGACTGGGAGATGTTTTATCATTCTTGTATCGATTTTAATCAACTTGCCGATGTCATTTCTTCCTATATTTCATTTTGTGCGGATTCTGTTATTCCAACGAAAAATGTTAAAATTTTCCCCAATAACAAGCCATGGGCGACCTATTTCTATTCTCAACCAGAAGAAGAGAATCTTTTTTTCGGGGTACATCAGGCGAGAAGCAGTCGATAAGCAAAGAAGTCAAAAGAGCGATTAGGCAGGCAAAGTTAGATTATAAAAATAAAATTCAATCAAAGTTTCTTTCTGGTAACTTTCGATCTACTTGGCAAGGTATCAAGCATATGGCAGCAGTAAATAAGGTTACTCCTTCAGAGTCAAAAGTTACACTAAATAACTTAGACTCAGAGGCGCTGCCAAAGGTCCTGAACACATTCTTCACTCGTTTTGAAACAGAGGATTTTTCATCTCAAATCTCAAATCTAAAACAGTCATTATCTCCTGAGTTAGGGATGTCTATTGAGAGAGAGAAAATAGCTAAAACTTTAAAATCATTAAATGTGAACAAAAGTCCAGGTCCTGATTGTATTTGTGGTCGCACCCTGAAGTTCTGTGCTGATCAGCTTAGTGTAGTCTTACAACACCTTTCCAAGTTTCTCTTGATACAGTTTGTATTCCTGCCATATGGAAATATTCTATAGTAGTACCAGTCCCAAAGAAAGCTAGCGCTAAAGAACTCAATGATTTTCGACCTGTTGCTCTTACATCCCTGGTAATTAAAACATTTGAGAAAATAATTAAGTCCATTATTCTGACAAAGGTTGGCAACAAACTAGACCCCCTGCAATTTGCATATCGACCGGGAAAAGGTGTTGAAGATGCTAAGCTTTTCATTCTCAATACACTGTACAACACTTAGAAAAAACAGGTGCTCATGCAAGAATCCTTTTCGCAGATTTCTCCAGTGCATTAAACACAATCCAACCCCACATCCTTGCAGATAAACTCTTAAAATTTAATTTTAGCAATCAACTTGTTCTGTGGATCATTGACTTTCTTACAAATAGATCACAAAGGGTGTTTGTCAATGGTATTTTGTCAAGTATCATTCAAACAAATACAGGTTCTCCTAAGGGTTGCGTTCTGTCTCCTCTGTTGTACATCCTTTATACTGACGATTGTAGAAGTACACATGAAGGTAGCCATCTTGTTAAGTTTGCTGACGATAGTGCTCTGCTTACACTTCTACAGGGATCAGAATGTCATCATGGTCCCGCTCTTAGTGAGTTTGTTGAGTGGTGTGATAATTCGTATCTAAACTTAAATGTTAAGAAAACTAAGGAAATGATAATTGATTTTAGGAGGCAAGAACGCAACCCTCCTACGTCCATTGTTCACGATCAAGAAGTCGAGATTGGAGATTGTTTCGAAGTATACATACCTTGGTTCAATATTTGACAACAAATTGAAATGGGATCACGATGCTATCTTGAAGAAGGGGCAGCAAAGATTGTACTTTTTAAGGAAACTGCGTTCATTCATGGTTGATAGACAAATTTTATCTTTTTATAAATCTTACATTGAAAGCGTTATTTCATTTTCATTCATTTGTTGGCATCAAAATCTGTCTGTTAAAAACAAAACTTCATTTGATAGAATTGTTTCACTTAGCTCAAAACTAATTGGTATACCCCAGAGAAGTCTTTCTATGTTTCATAATCAGCAAGTACTCAGGAAAGCCCGCTCAATTCTTTTGTCTAGTGATCATATTTTATCAGCATAGTTCGACACACTTCCCTCTGGTCGGCGTTTTAGATAGTATACCCGGCTTGCAGGTCAAACCGGCGCAAGTTGTCATTCATTCCAACCGCTGTGTGGCTTTTAAATGATTTCTACCGGTATTAAGAAGTAAATATTTTATTATCTACTGGTATGTTCATGGTACTTAGCAATATTTCAATGTTTTGAAAGCAGTAACATATTCTCTCACCTCATCAGTCTAAACCCTCTCAAGCGTGAACACTCAGATAAAGGTGATGTTCAGGTGTATTACCGGAAAGTCAATCCTAAAAGGGTTAATTTAATACCAAAGTGTGAACTATCAAAATCAAATGTAGGTCATTATTTCTGTCAAGGCAGTCACAAAATCACATTCTGATATCACATTGTCTGATTTTCTTTCCTCTTAGTGACATCTTGAATTTTTTGCCTGGCAGTGCACACCAACATTCTGTGGATTTGAATCCTTCTTTGGTTAGTACAATGGGAAAGAAGATTACTATGATCACATGACGTTAGAGGTGAGAATTGACCAATCAGGAAGCTTTGATAAGATACCGGTATATGTAACAAATGCAAAAAAACCTGCATAACCCATCTCAAAATTGTACATCATAGTTGCATTTCATTTTCTAGCTTTTAATTTCAATAATTTTTAAATGAAGTGCAAATAATGTGCCATGGAACATGATACGGACTGATCAATGTCACCATGGAAAATGATTTGGATTTATCAATGTTACCATGGAAAATGATGTTGAATCATAAATGTTACCATGGAAAATGATTTGGATTTATCAATGTTACCATGGAAAATGATTTGGATTTATCAATATTACCATGGAAAATGATGTTGAATCATTAATGTTACCATGGAAAATGATTTGGATTTATCAATGTTACCATGGAAAATGATTTGGATTTATCAATATTACCATGGAAAATGAAGTTGAATCATTAATGGTACCATGGAAAATTACTTGGATTTATCAATGTCACCATGGAAAATGATTTGGATTTATCAATGTTACCATCGAAATGATTGATGACTTGTCATTGTTTATATTTGATTATAATCATTTTTGACAAATAAATGTGATTTATATTGGATTAAAGTCACATTACTCTTCTGATTGGAGTTACCACTTGTTTTATTTGTCATTCATGTCAGCTGTAATTGTAAATTTCTGAAATAATCACGTCATGTCACAGTCACTCTGTGAATTTCAAACACATAGAAGCATTTGAAATTATCAGTTTGATACCACGTGTATGAAAGTTCACGACATAATTGAGATCAGGTTATTCTGCTGATGAAGGTTGTAGTGCTGCAACCGAAAATCTCAGTGACTAAAAATCTAGTGTGTTGAGATCAAAAGATCAATTTACAGTTATCAGCTACCAACACAGAAAAATTTCCATGCAAAAAATTTGAAAGTATCGACCGTAATGCTTGAATTTATCCACAAAGTATTGAAATAAAGAACAATAAATTATCTTTTCCTTGCTGTCTCTCTGTCTGTCTCTCTGTCTGTCTCTCTGTCTGTGTCTTTCTGTCATACTCCATCTAACACACTGTCACCTCAATAACATCCTCGTTTTCTATATCAAACTCATTTAGCTGTCCACTGAGTACCAATCCTAGTCAACCACTGGAAGTACCTGATAAATACGTAAAAACATTTTCACACATTTAAGATAACAGCAGGAAAATGTTTGAAGGTAAACAATAGCGCTGATCGCAAATGACGTCACTGTTCTCTCTCATTAATATGCATAAATAAATATTTGTCCGCATTTTCCGCATGAACGACGAAAATAAAACCTGCGAGTGTTAGAATGGCTATTTAGCGTCACACTTATTCGTATGCATTGATGACTGAGACTACAAGCTGCAACAACAGCCGCGCATACAACGACAAAATTTGTCCGAATTTCAGCATATTTGTCCGAAAGTCGCGCGCGTGCAGCTATATTTAGTAACAAACCCGAAATCGCGATCAACGCTATTCATGATTTATCATTCTGGTAGAATGTCTTCCTCTCACTTGTTTTTAACCCTTATGTTTTACTGTACATCATCAGTCAAGTAACTGAACACACTACCAGCACTGTAATTTTACAGCAAGATCTGTAAGAATATTTTCACAAGGGATGTGTTTTCTGTGTTGTGTATTCTTTTCTTCCTGATTGATTCTATTCAGTAATGTTTAATCATCATTTTCTTTCTCTCTGTTCATTTTTATCACAACTGGAAGTTAGCTGTCCACTGAGTACCAATCCTAGTCAACCACTGGAAGTAACTGATAAATATGTAAAAACATTTTCACACATTCAAGATAACAGCAGGAAAATGTTTGCAGGTAAACAATAGCGCTGATCGTAGATGGTGTCATTTTTCTCTCTCACTAATATGCATAAATAAATATTTGTCCGCATTTCCGCATGAACGACGAAAATAAAACCTGCGAGTGTTAGAATGGCTATGTAGCGTCACACTTATTCGTATGCATTGATGACTGAGACTACAAGCTGCAACAACAGCCGCGCATACAACGACAAAATTTGTCCGAATTTCAGCAATTTGTCCGAAAGTCGCGCGCGTGCAGCTATCTTTAGTAGCAAACCCAAAATCGCGATCAACGCTATTCATGATTTATATCATTCTAGTAGAATCTCTTCCTCTCACTTGTTTTCAACCGTTATATTTTTCTGTACATCATCAGTCAAGTAACTGAATACTACCAGCACTGTAATGTTTACAGCAAGATCTGTAAGAATATTTTCACAAGGGATGTGTTTTCTGTGTTGTGTATTCTTTTCTTCCTGATTGATTCTATTCAGTAATGTTTAATCATCATTTTCTTTCTCTCTGTTCATTTTTATCACAACTAGAAGTTGTGATATAGAGGTGGTTTCAACCGGTGTTTGATGTCGTCCATTTCCGTAAATGACAAAAAGTCAAAAACTGCTGAACAGACTGCGTTGATATTTGATACCGATACATAGACTGGTTCCAAGGTTCCAATTCAGAAAAATGGAGCCAAACGGAGCGCCGGTTAGATAGTTTTGGGAAATTTCTAACCCCCTTTTTATCTAATGATTTTAGGGGTCTTTCATATATGTAGTTTTGGAATGTACACCAATCCTGAATTGTGGACTGTTTTATGAGTTGTTGAACAGAAATGAGGTTTTGATGAATGTTAGAAATATGCAGGATGGCTGATTCGAAGTATAAGAGATTTCTATGGTCTTTTGGGCATCAAAAGCATTAAAAAAAACATATTTCATAGTTTAGATTCTCACTTTTGAGATGACCCTAGGCATTTGTTAAGTAAACATCCTTGAGTCAATATACAGACTTTGACATTCCAGAGATTAAGTATCCACAACCTCACATGTTACAGTCTTTCACTACAATGGTATGGCCCAAACCCATATATTGTTATCAATGGAGAGTGTGGACCTGTCTACAGGAAATTGGGGTGAACAGGTTAGACCCTGACGTTACAAGTTGTAGGTTAGTTATCAAGGTAGCACCAGCATAGAGTCCTGAGCATCTGTCCATGTGTTCTCACAGCAAATTACAGGGAAAAAAATTATTTGAGAAGTTTCTCTCCTTTAAATAGAAGTATATTACAATTTAAACCTGTCATGGATAGATTGCTCTCAAATGATCTGAAACACAGTTATTGCCCATTAGCAACAAATCTATAGCAAGATTTATGTAAAGTTCATGAACTTACACAAGGTATTAGACAAAAGATGACCATGACTTTGCTACTTTTCAACATTTATTTCAATCAGATTTCCCCAGCTTAGTGTATAATTTTGTAATCTTAATTACTGTCAACTTAGCTTTACTAACTTACTCTAACCTCATTATTCTTACAACAGTACTAGTGTTATACCTTATAACCACAAAATTTCAAGAGATACATATATGATTGTCACTTAACAAACAATTTACAAATATGTCTTCTGCTTTTTCTCCATAAACATATACATGTCTCTTTTCTCATAAAAATGAGCTTAAAATTGCAATGTGAAAAATAGTCTTCAGCTATATGTTGCTCATTGACTTGTGGTCTGTCTAATTCACAGTGAGTGTGGTTGTTGATAAATGCCAATAATACTAGGCGGTCATTATGTCCAAGCGCCATTGGCGGTATTTTTTAACATAATGACCATAGGTCATTATCACATCTGGAAGTTGTGATATAGGGTTAGCTTCAACCGGTGGTGGACAGTGTCCATTTTCTGTAAACGACAAAAAGTCAAAAACCGCTGAACAGACTGCATTGATATTTGGTAGAGATATTCAGACTAATTCCAAGGTTCCGATTCGGAAAAATGGAGCCAAACGGAGCAGCGGTTAGATAGTTTTGGGAAATTTCTAACCCCCCTTTAACTAATTGATTTTAGGGGTCTTTCATATATGTAGTTTTGGAATGTACACCAATCCTGCATTGTGGACTATTTAATGAGTTGTGGAACAGAAATGAGGTTTTGATGAATGTTACAAATATGCAGGATGGCTGATTCAAAGTATCAGAGATTTTCATGCGCTTTTGGTAATAAATTGATAAAAAACAACATGTTTAATGTTTTAGATTTCTCACATTTGTTATGACCCTTAACATTACAGACTTGATGACATAACTAGCTGCTGGACCTGTTTACTTGCGCATTGATTTAAAGACAAAGATCGTTTTATTTTGTGATAAGGACGTGTGATTTCGTAAAACATAGTCTATTAGCCTGGAAATGTGATTTTTGCGAATATTGCTTACCCCACTAACAAACAGTGTGGTTTGAAAATGGCTGGAATTCGCTACTTCGGGACCTTGTTTTCTGTGTGCATTTACTGACAAACTCCAAACCCGCAGCACCTACCCATTCAGTATTTCATGTACAGACCTGTGCACCCAGAGATAGAGTAGTTTCACAATGTGCCAGTTGTGATCAAGTGCCATTGGTGCTATTTTTTAGCTACTATAGACTATAGTCTATAGAAGCTATTGGGATAGGTATCCGTCCGGCGTCCGTCGTCAGTCTGTATGTATGTATGTATGTATGTATGTATGTATGTATGTCCGTTTGTGAGGCGTCCGTCCACTCAAATATCTCGAGAACTGCAGTACTTACTGATTTGATATTTGTTGTGTAGATGAAAAATATGATTTTGAGAAACTATTTTTTTTAATTTTTTGATATTGTTGAAAATAGGCAAATTAATGCCAAAAAAGGTGTTTTTGGTAAAAAATCTTCTTCTTCATAACCGCTGGTCAGACAGCTTTGTTATTTGGTATACAGGTCCCTGGGGATAACCCAACTTAGATTTGTTCGAATGTGATGAAATATGCAAATGTGTATTTTTAAGGAATTTTTTTGTCATTTTGGTCAAAATTTGACTTACATTGTATGTAATTCTTGTACTGTATAAACCCTATCAATTCACCCAGAAAAAAATAATTAATATGATTTTAAATAATTGATTTAATTAGGAAATCATTTAATTAGGAAATCATCAAAGCCAAAATAATTTTAGTGTGGAATTATCAGAAAGTTCAACTTTTTTTGACAGTTCATAGTGAAATGCTTACCATCTTGGAGGATTAAAACATGTAAAGGCAACTTTCCTGAATCCCAACTTTGATATATTCTGAACCACCATTTATGTTATCTAAAAGAAATTGCTCATAATGGTTTGTCATGATAGGGTGGTCAAATAAATAGAGATAGAGAAAGTTCTAATTTCCATTTATGGTTGACTTGGTAAGGATAAAATAAGATTACTTTTTGAGGAAAAAAATAGAGTGGTCAATTAAAAGAGTGGTCAAAGTGATAGGGTTTTTATGGTAAAGCTTGGCTGTAAGATTCCTCATGTGCTATTTATAGCAATTATGCAATCTGTGTAAACAGTGCAATGAAAGTGTAACATGATTCCTTATAATGCTTTTGATGACCTTGAACTTCTTAAGTCACAAACATTTGTCTCTTCAGTGTGCTTTCTCTGAGTAGGTACAGTCTCAACTTATTCAACAGAACTTACTTACAGTGTTAATTTGAAAGTTAAAATGTGCTTGATTAATAGGATGAAAATACTGATATTGAAAGATAACCAGCTCAAGATTCTTTATAACCTGACAGATATGCTGTTTTTTTATGACGTAAATCTTGATTTAAGCAAGTCTTGTTTACTTTAATTAGAATGTAATTAACTCTCGTTTATTTGCTACTATAGACTAATGTAGTCTGATGAAATATGCAAATCTGTATTTTTACGGAATTTTTCTCCATTTTTGGTCAGGCCATCCTGAAATGAGCTATCAAAGATATCCACCTTCTTCATCAATACATGTGTCACAAAAGGTTATTCTCTACATAACACAGCAGAGCTCTGTCAACTGTTGAGTCACTTGTTTTTTCAAAACCGCTGGTCAGACAGCTTTAATATTTGGTTTACATGTCCCTAGGATGACCTTAGTGGGATAATTTCATACAGTCAGGAAATACTTAATTTTGTATCCATGTCTATAGTAGCTTCAGGGACGTTGGCCCTATGTTCATTTATTATTTGCTTTTGTTTCCTAGAACATTGGTTGATTAATTTACATATTAATGAGTAATCACCACCACCACCACCAAAATCGTCATCAGCATTGTCACTGTCAGTAACATTATCATTATCATTATCATCATCATCATCAAGATACATGCATCATTCCAGAATTGTCATCATAAAGGAACACAATGCACAACATTTGAGAGACTCAAAATTTTTTGTTCACAAAAAATATATTATAATTTCAACATGTGTGATTTTTTTTTTGCAATCACAGCAATGGCATCTGCAGTAGATGACTCCACTGGAAATATCCCTAAGACCCTCAAAGAAACCGGTCAATGCTATCATCGTATTCACCACTGACAATGGAGGACCTGCTGTTGGTTTTGACAGGAATTACACTTCAAACTGGGCTATCCGATGCATCAAAGCTAAACTCTGGGAAGGTGGTGTCAGAGCCACAGGATTTATCCATAAGTTCTCTACTGGAAAAGACTGAAATAATCAGGAAGGAATAATCCATGTTAAACTTTGTGATCGGTTTCCAATGCTGGATCACACAGCAGGTGGTAATATTTCAGAATTACCACAGAATATGGATGGTGTCAATTTATGGGACACATTGTCCATGTAATGTTTCAGAATTACCACAGAATATGGATGGTGTCAATTTATGGGACACATTGTCCATGTAATGTTTCAGAATTACCACAGAATATGAATGGTGTCAATTTATGGGACACATTGTCCATGTAAGCACAGGAACTTAAGAATTAATATTGGTTTTTGACAGACATGTACACCATATATGCCATATCTTTATGTGATATTTAGACAGGCTTGAATGTTTTCATGGATAATTTTAATCTTCAAGTAGGCAGACAGAACTTACAACTTATAAGATTTCCACCATTTGTCAATTTTGCATGGTGACCCTCTGATTTTAATTCTTTATTTTGAAAGGGAATGGTTTAATGACATCATAAATATTTTGATGATGCAATTTGTGATTTATAGCGTGAAATAATTTTTAGCAGAATGAA
The DNA here is from genome assembly GCF_041260155.1 of Ptychodera flava. Taxonomy (NCBI): domain Eukaryota; kingdom Metazoa; phylum Hemichordata; class Enteropneusta; family Ptychoderidae; genus Ptychodera; species Ptychodera flava. Next base: position 44,745,757 of record NC_091932.1, on the reverse strand, counting down.
ATACCGGTACAATACTCGAACTGTCATCAGAAAATGATCAGTGTCAAAAGTTAGTGAGACTTTTCTTCAGAAGTTTTGTTCTGAAAACAAGAATGTTTTCTTCTTCTGCCGCTTAAAGAATATCAAAATGTAGCTTTGTCATCACAATGTATCGTGAACATGATGCAACTTTGTGTTTGACAGATGAGTTCTAGTCCTACATAGAATTTAACGTTCATCATCAACATCAGACATTGTAAAATTACAACCCGTGTTGACAATTTGAAAATACAAGTCAGTTCAATATGATTTGGCACTGTCCCTCTATCCACTGCGGATTTGGAGTAGAACAAAGAAACTCTACTTTACAGATATAATGAACATAACGTACCTTTTGTCTTTATGAAGTGATGGGAGATCAGTACATTTTAAAGTGTAACTTTAAATGGAGAGCGTCATCGGAACTCTGTGTGTGACTTTCTTGTTTACATACTATGTATTTCATGCATGAAATCTAGCTGCAACATTTAAATTTTACGATATTCATTGTTAACAAACATGTTTTAACTTTCATGGATCACCAGTTTACCCTATAGATCATAGACCCTCGTCTTTTCTCAAAGGTCTGTGCCTAGATACAGTGTTTATATCGGTCATAGGGGTCCCTGGCAACCTTTGAGGAGAGTTCGATGACACCCTCCCTTTAATCAAAAAAATGATCCATGGGTAATTACCAGTTAGAATTTCTGTATCCATCAGGAAAGTTTGGTAACAAGTGCTTCTGTTCATCTTACCTTTCCTGTTTTCAGATATTTTGAAAGAATTACTATCAAGACTTGATGAGTACAATGTTACAGCTGTGTTGCCATGGTTTCCACCTGATGATCCTAGAGCAGATCCAAAATTGCATGGTGGAGTTTTGTCACATTGGTCAATCTGACAAAATTGTAACTAGACCTGTCACAGAAATCAAAGTCACTCACTGAGGCACACTGTAACTGTGCTTTAAAAGTGTCTGACATGCCATCACAGAAACTGTTTGAATTCAGACCAGATGATGAAAGCAGCACAAACCACCTATCCTGATACAATTTCAATGAGCTACCTAGTCATCTTATGCAACTTACAAACACTGACATTAGATAGATTTCTCATCCATAGGCTGACAGTACAAGACATTGTCCACTTGCATGGACATGGATTTTACATTTCTTTGCTCAAATTTAGTCTTGTGAGAAATATGTCCTCTTTAGATGACTGGCAAATATGGACAATGAAAAACACGGACTTTAGTCATACACTAAGGTGACTTAAAACTTGTTAATATGAATTCCTGTTTCATTTTAATCCATTGTATTATTTCAATGTCGTCTGTCCATCAGTTCAACATATTTTAAGATTCAATCATGGATTTATTCAAGAACTTTTATTTGAAGAAAACTATTTTTATTCTAAAATAATGTATCATTATGTTTTTCCTGTAATTTTAACATGAGAAATAAATATTACAATATTTTAATTCAGTTTCTTATCGTTGTCATTGCATAACTACAGCTCCTTTACACATTAAAATTTGAAAATTTTTGTAGTATTGTTTGTGCAATCAGGTAAATTGTTATAGAATGATCATGTAAGCATATTATTGTATGCATACACATTCTTTAGTACACCACTGAGTCATGTGATTGAACAGTCATATCTCATTGAACCAAATATAACATCAATGTTTCTTATCAATGATGTAGATGCAAACTTAAATCTGATAAGATCTTGATCTAATAGACATTCTTAATCATAAAATTATCACCTTCAAAAGTAAATTCTGCAGAAAATCAAAAAGTACTGTGGCTGCAGGTGCCTATAATCAAAGTGAACGCGTGTGAATTATGGCACTTTGGTCACGATAAATCATTATAAAATTCCTCTGAATTGCTCCGTCTACTTTAGCGAATTTGAAATATTTGTGAAATTTTGGCAAATATATTTCCGATTTGCATATTTCATGAATTTCAGTAATTAAGGAAATATGTCTCGAAATACTGCAGCAAATTTGATGAAACTTGGTACAGATGTTGATCTCAAAGTTTTGTAATTACGAACAAAGACATTCTGCAGTATCTTGTCAATTAATTGCTAATTTTCATATTTAATGAACTTTCTTAATTACCGGTAGTGTGCTGTGTCCAGAAATATTGCACCAAATTTGATGAAACTCGGTACAGATGTTGATCTCAAAGTGTTGTAGTAGCATGCAAAGACATTAATCATATCATGTCAATTAATTGCGTATTTGCATATTTAACGAATTTTCATAATTAGGCTGATACGTCAAGAAGTACTTCATCAGATTTGTTGAAACTTGGTATAGATGTTGAGCTCATATTGCTTTAACTTTGTACAAGGACGTTTATCAGTGTCATGTTAATTAATTTCTAATTTGCATATTTAATGACTTTTCCTAATTAGTGTGATACGTCCAGACATCCTGCATCAAATTTTATGAAACATGGTACAGATGTTGATCTTCCAGTAGTGTAAAAGTAATGAGTGACATCCTGTTGATAAATTATTTATTGACTTATTTTATGACCTTTTGTGATTAGGGTAGCAGATCAGATTGCCTGCACAGGGAAAGAGAGATCTATATTCTGAATGACTGCACTAAATCTGTGATGACACTTGCTGCAGATGTTGATCATACAAAGACATTTCGGTTCATATCTGGCGTTCTGACTTTTTTATATCAACAACCATTACTCAGACATGCCTGGACCTGTTTCGTCCATATTAGTCGAATTTTGACATTTAAAAAGCCAGGGCATGACAGGGCATAATTCTGTCCAACTTGGTAAAAGGACATAACCCTATGCCACTTATACTATTACTGATGTCTACTTGTTTACAATCCAATCCAATATGGACATCAGTCACAGACAGGGCTTTGGTACCCGCATTCCTTTTTTCATGCGCATCATGTCGACTTCAATTTTTAGTGACTTCCAGCGACAAAGTCCCAATTACAAGGGGGGACTATGTCATTGTCAATGACTTGTTTGTTTTTGTTTTCATGTGGAAGCATGTAGAAATGCTCAGACTTTGTTCTGTCATCACTGTCTGTGCATGTAATGCACCTATTATTGTGGACAGTTTGTAAAACGTAAACTCCAAGTCATCCATTAAAATTATCTACCAGAGATTTTGGAAGATTTTGCTGATTCATAAAATAAAAAAAATTGCTTGTCGCCAGTGTAGCTTAATTGCAAGAGAAAATCTGAGGAGCAATAATATTGGGCATTGCACAGAAGTAGCCTGTTGTTCAGGTGCACACATATGTGCACGTTTATTGCTTTTCAAGGCCTCTAGCCCATAAGCAAGGGGGTACAACAAAGTGATACAGGTGAGAAGTATACATACAGTGTTAAGTCATACAAGTACAGTAAATACACAAGTTTCTAATGAAAAAAGAAAAAGAAAATCAGTTCATATTATAGTACTAAAAATATCGTACTGAAAACTAAACTATGACATTTCAGTGTTTTTCAAAACTGATTCTCTGAGTTTGAAAGCTTTATATACAAAGTTACATAGTGATAAGATCATTGATGGATCCTTTTCACTCATAATTCTCAAAAACATTTGGAAATGAGGATGATTAATATCTTCTCGTGGAAAATATTGCTTTCTCAAATTCTCATGTAAAGGACACACAAGTAAAAAATGATACTCATCTTCTACATATTTACCAGAGCATACCTTACAATGCCTTGCTGAAACATCTATGTTCTGATTTATGGTGTAGAACAAGAAACTGATTTACAGACATCACAAAAAAAAATGCAGAAAACAAATCAAATTACAGCTAATGGAGCCTTTAAGGCTCCAGTTCCAGAGAAAATGCTTGAGTCTTGTCAGTGTATTGCATGTATGGTTTAGGATTTGTTTTATCTTATTATGTACAAAACAAACATCAGGCCACGGAGTTTATAATTTTTCAGGTCCCCTACCATTCTAGACTCTACAATCTCTGGTGTTTAATTCATCAGTGTTGTATTCTATATTAGTGGCTGCTCTATGTGGTAGACTCTTGCATAGCCTGGAGTTGCAAAGCACTCACTCAAGATGTTGCAGCACTTTTGTGTGAGGTCAAAAGGACAAAACAGCTCAAACAGATGTTAACTGTCCAGACTTTGTTGTAGAGGTTGGGTTTAGTCCTCAAAGTTGACTATTAGAACAATTTATTGCTTGCTACAAGTCTCGTCCAAAGATTTATGAAAATATACAGCATAAATACATTCATCCTTACTGTAACATTGACATCAATGACTTTTTAATCTCTGCACTGGTCAGGTCATCTCCAATTATAACAAAGCAAGATGAGAAAATATGCCAAATACATCACTTTATTAGAAAATTTAAAAATATTACATGAGTCACTATCAAGTCTGGTCAAAGAGGATGTTTTTCTATTTCTCTGTACAACCCTGATAATATATAAATGTTCTCTGTTGTACATGTACTGAAGTATTAATGAAAATGTAATGCTGGACATAAGAATTAAACAAAGAGTACACTGATAAACCCCTTTACCTGTTGGTGAGTGTTCAAAACATTTCCAATCTAGACCTGAATCACAGAAATGGCTTAAAAAATATTATGCAGATGGTCAAATTTTGAAAGCATATTGATAATAATCACAAAGTTATCGATGATAGCATTGTTAAATCATTATTATAATTTCCTATTTATGTACTTTTACATTCTTTACCTCCTTATTTGTGGTTTTTGTCGAAAAATATGTCTTCGTATCTTAGTGTCATAGCTTTAAACGGAATCAGAAACTCAAGCTCTGACGTTTCAATCGGATTTAGTGTATGAACGAAAGTAGTTGAAAGAATCCAACCATTGGGGGCGCTATATACATCTGAGCCCGAAAGCTCCATCTCCGCCCTTCAAAAGCAATTTAATACGTAAAACTGTCGCCGCTGTGTTTCTGCCACTATTGACAATTTACTGAAGTTTAATACAACGGTGTAAGACTGGAAAAAGGACAGTTGGAACCAAAGAAACGTTGGCACACCAGACTGAGGAATTAAGATCTTCATCTGTCCGTCAACCAGAAGCTTTTGCATATGCGGCTGATTTCGATGCTAATTTATTCAATCGTCGGGGGTTTTTTTGGTCAGAAGTACCCAACCGCCACTAAAACCAAACTGCAGGCAATGAATTCCCCTGCTGCGGGGCATTTCCTTCTAATCACAGTAGAGCTGAGAACGCAAAGCGTTCTCCAGTGCACGAAGCCTGTTACACAAAGACTTGAGATTAAGATAAAATTAGAATGATTTTGATAAATCGTCACGAATGAAAACTATACACCTTCGATACTGACTTCTTTGTCTCAAAAGTAATTTTACATTCTACAGGGAAAATTAAATTTAATACTAAATACAGTAAATGTGTGTACTATGAACACCGGTGCACTCTGAACTACTCTACCCTGAACATTTCGTCACGGGTTAACTTTTACAACTACTGTGTACATTTACAAAATTTTGCCATCCTCTTTTAATCACAAAAAGCAGTCGGGGAAAAATATGAAGTGCAGATCTCGACAGACCCTCTCGGCGTTATGCCGCAGAAAACATTAGTATAAAGTTTGAGTTGACTTTTTACGGTCCCTCTACTGGAGTTTATTATCATGATAAATCATAGACAGTCTTCCCCCTCTACTGTCGATGGATAAATGTAGAAAACACCAAAACGATAAATAATACTGAAAAAATGTTCTTGTTACGATACAAATGTCAACATATGAATTAAACAACCATGAAAAGCTGACATTAAAATCGTCTTCACTGCCCACTAATATCTGTTGAAGAGCTAACCGGTCATTCTCCATGTACGTCCACTCGGTTCTCGTCATATCTCATACAGCTGTGTGATAGCGCCCTCTCCAGAACCACTGTCATAGTTCATCGCGATGGCGGCGGGTCAACATCATGTCTGTAGGGGCATTGGATATAATGACTTATGTCGGCGTAATTTTGGTTCATCGATAGGAAAGCTTGAGACCATACATAACAGACATAACAGAGAATATGCAGGTAATATTTTAAAACATTGTTTCACACACACAACTGTTGATTCGTCATTCTCTACGAGTTGAGATGTGATGGGATCGGTTCTGTAAGGGGAGAACCATTTGATTTCTGGGGGGGGGGTATGGAGGATTTTGAGAAAAAAAAAATTTGTCACCAGGTGAGAGAGAAGAAAAAAAAAATTGATCCTGTCATGGCCTGAGAAAAAAAAATTGTCATAAAAGACAGAAGAGAAAAAAAAATTGTCACAATGCACCAGAAATAAGCAAAATTTGGAAACCTTATTGTCATGTATTCTTTGCCGGCGCGCCGCCATAGGCGGCGCAAATGTTTTACCACAAGCAATTCTTATGTTTCTTTTCCCAGCACTTATGATATAAGCATGCACTACATAGGTCTACTTTACACCTCAGTACACTCAATGTTTTCCTTCCATTTTCTGACCCAAGAAATCATATTTCAGGATTTCTGTTGCAATATCTCAATGGCATAGGCACTATCTAAAGGGGACTATTTGACTTCTGTAAATTGTGAAAATTTAAAACACAAGACAGGAGTCAATAAACTAGTGTTAAAACCAATATATTATTTTCTCAATATAAATTTGTTAGAAAGATGTACCTTGACAATGAAAAATTGAGGAACAACAAATATAATAAAATACAATGTGTGAGCCTTGTTTTTCTGACCACAAACACCGGATCGCAAACATACCATATTCATGCTTTTCATTAGAAGCTGGCAGCTGGAGAAATGACACAAGAAGGTCACAGATTTTCCGTTCCTGTATATTCATTTGTCTTCAGTCTCTGGCAAACAGAACTGTTTTTCACAAATTGTATTGTCATAATGTCATTGTTTGGTTGTTGAATATTGTGACTCAAAAACTGATCATGCAAAAAATGTAAAAAATATCAGTGTTCAATGTCATTTTCAAACAGTTTTACCGAGTGCAAAATAAACTGAAACTCCTCTCAGATTGCACCATTAAACACATCAATTTCTCAAAATTTCCAATACGAGAGGGGGAACCCCCTCTCGTGCTCTCCCCCTTGGGGTATTCTAACAGTTTCACTTAGTAAACAAATTAAAAAAACTCTCAGATTGCACCAGACTGCACCATTGCACACATCAATATCTTAAAAATTTCCATGCGAGATAGGGGGACGCCCCTGTGACACTTTCCCCCTAAGCCTCTCTCATGTTCTCCCCCTGTACTTTCAAATTCTGCCCGGTCAGATATCCTAGTGAAAACCCTGTCATAATATCCATCCAAATTAAACAATATACTATATGATTAGATACTGCGTGATCTTTTATATCTTTATTTTATTGTGACTTTGAATTTCATTTTGATGTGTTCACCTTTTTTGAACCATCATGAGATAACTGATGATAGTCTAGCAGGGTACATCAGGATTTGAAGGGTCTTTACTGTTGCTGTATTTTGTAAATTTTACAATTACATGTATTGGTATTTAACTTTTCTAAGTGGGGAATGGTCAAAATTTCAGAGTTAGAGAGGAAGGTTACTCAAATTCATCATGGTTGGTGAAGGGGGGAGGGTCGCTCGAAATTTCGGAGTTTCAGGCCGTCAATAATGACGGCTCCCTTAAATACAACGCAGTACAAACTTGATGACCAATAAAAAAAAAATTTGCACTGCTACTCCGCTTGGAAAAAAAAAATTGATGCAGGTCTGACAGTAGAAAAAAAAAATTGCTGTCACTCTGACAGGAAAAAAAAATTTGCTCCCATACCCTCTTCCTCCATACCCCCCCAGAAATCAAATGGTTCTCCCCTAATCAGTAAGATTGCATTGCAGAACACACCTCTTTTGACAAAATGACTCAAATATTTCATTACAAATTATCGTAAACAACTCACTTTTGGTATATTTGTATCGAAGACATGAAGTGACAGCTATGTTGAATATTTCAGTACAAAATTCTGTTTGAAAATGCAGAAAATAACCCCCATATTGATTTGTTGACATGACTCATGTGTTGTGATGTTGACAAATCACCGTCGATTGTCACACACTTCTTGTCAAAGTTCCTTGATTTTTTCACTGAAAATGCTTCTGAAATTATTAAATTCCGTCATGTTCAAACTCTAGAGAAGTAGCGACAACAACTTTGAATATTTTGCCCCCAAAATATTGGTTCTAAATGCGAGAAATAACCGATTATTAGTTTGGAGGGTGATGTAAACAGTGCAAGCCGATCGTTTCGTCACGCTTGAGTGACGATTAAAATTAGCGCGTCAAAACTTTTGAACAAATTTCAATATTTGATGAAAGTTAGACATTTACACATCATCTTGGTGTTTCTGTCTACTTAGAAAATACTGTGATTTCATTGCCTGTTGGTCCATCAACAGCAATTCTATCACCGTCGGCAGTCACTGCCATGTAGTAGGGATAGATCCCTTCACGATGGAAAAGATGACAAATCCAAGTCCCATTTTGACGCCAAATCGAAATCCTATCATTGTAATCACAAACATAAACATTGTCAGCGCCATCAACGGCAATGCTGCGTGGGTAGTACAGCTGACTATCGCCGGTACCGTGGTGACCGTATTGGTACAAGTAATTCAAGTCAGTGTCAAAACACTTGATGCAGTGATTGCCCTGGTCAGACACCATGATGACATCCTTACTGTTGACAGCAACAAAGCCAGGCCAGTCAAATTGTGTCTCACGATTACCTCGACGACCAAACTCTGAAATGTACTGTCCAGTCTGGCTGTACTTCAGGACGCGGTGACCTTTGACATCTGTGACAATAACAAATCCCTTCACAAGAGCTATGCACCGGGGATCTGAGTCTGTAGGTAGGGTAATTATTCTGATAACTTTATTATTTTGATCACAAACGACAATTTGCACATGACTGGCATCAAGGATGAAGTAGAGGTTGTCCTGAGAGACAGCAATGGACTGTGGCTGGAATGGCTTGGCCAACTGACCACTGAAACTGCCTAACTCCTTTTCACATGTGTAATCTTGGTTAAGTATGTGTACAATATTGTTGTCTCTGTCACACACCAAAAGTTTATCATTGTGGAATGCCAGACCTCTCACACGTTTGAACTTCTGTCCTTGATGACCCTTCAGAGTTCTTCTTGACCAACGTCCTGAAAGGTCAAAGGTCAAAACAGGATAAGTTGGAACTGAAATAGAAATGCAGTAACAACGAGGCTGCACTAGAGTTGATAGATATATCCTGAAGCTGAAAGCAGATATGAATTCACATTAAACTATATTACCAAGTCAATCATTCACCCTTATTTTTAGTTTATTTATTATCGCCATTTTACTAGTGTTTATATTATTTTACCATGGCAACACAACAAGTTAATGTTCTGTCAAAGATACGGTAAGTCATTTCCAATGACAATCTAATTTGCAGCTTTTAATGTGTAGTTTATTGATCATATTTGATTATTAACATATTATTGTAATGAAGGGGACTTTGTCTGGTCTACTTGATTTGATGACCATCATGCTGCCATAGAAACACTTTTTATAAATTTTGGTTCAAAAATTGTCACTAGATCTTCTGTGTTTTGTCCTGAAAGGTCAAAGGTCAAAGCAAGATAAACAGAACAAGCAACAGATCTGTGTTAACAATTGACTGTACAGTAATTCAAATACCTTAAAACTTTGGACAAATATTGACACAAATTAAATTGCAATATCATGATAATTATACAGAGAAGCTTTTTGATTAACTATTATCATAGTTTTTTAGTTTTAATGTCATTTTACCATGGCAACACAATAATTACAAATTTTTGCCGTAAGTAGAACTTTCCATTGTTTATAACATCCCAGCTTTTAGGTGTGTTGTTGAGTGCACTTGCTATTGTTGTATCACTATATACTACTTTCTGAATATGGTTAATTTAGTGAAAGCCATGTTACCATAGCAACACATTTGTAGAATTTGGTTCAAAAATTCTCATCTTTGTATATCTGCTCTATTTGTTCAGCAACATCAAAAATTCTTTCAAAATTCATTTAAAATAATGCAAGCCCATTGTTCCACAAGCTAAATTATTGATTCTACCAATGATAAATAATGGAAAAATAGTCTTTGGTGAAAAATTATGTTTCTGCTATTATGCCATTGATATTAAAAGTCAATCTCTTTCTCATAATAAATTTAAGAATAATATTACTGGCATTTACCATTATTTTTATGAAATACTTATAACGTTCTCATTTCACTGCAGTTTTTTGCCATTCTGTTATCTTTTTATTTAAGAACATGTTGCCATGGCAATACCTTTTGCAATATTAGTTCATCATACTAGTATATTCTTTTATCAATGCCCTGAAAGGTCAAAGGTCATAGATGAAGGCAGGATAAGTATAAAGAATGAAAACCTGCAGTATTTCCTATACCTTGAAACTGAGAAAAGTTATTGATACAAATTGCATCAAAAAGTAAATCTTGTGACCGAAATGTGTAATGTATTTATGATTGATGTTAGATTAATTCTAATGCCTATCACCATGGTGACTAAACAATTGCCCACTTATAATGGTTCATTCTAAAGATTTCAGTTACACCACAGTTTTTTTGTGCTCTATTAATTTTATTTGTTTATATCATGTCATGGTTTTGAACAGTTGGGGAAATGCTCTGAATTCTTTGATGGAAAAAGGTTTGTTGCCATGGCAGCACGTTTGTAGATATTAGTTCAAAAATTCTTATTTGTTCTTATATCTTCATTGGTTCACTCTGAGTGAAATCTGAGTGAAAGATACACATGTTTATCAGCAAGTACATTGTTTCATCACATCAGGGCCTGAAAAATTTAATTTTTATCCACTTGTCCCCGGACAAGTAGCCTCTATTTTTCTACTTGTCCGTAGCAGAAACTCACTTGCCCTGAAAATTTTCAAAAAAAAAAATGATTCTGCTCTTACCCAGATTGTGGGATCTCTCCTACAATGGTTTGTGACAAATTGGTGGTATTTACAGTTTATAATTGTAAAAAAAGTACATTACCATAATGAAAATTATTTAATATGCTTTCGTTGTTTATGGGAATTCTTTCCAGTTACTGCATTAAGATGTGTTTAACAAAAAATAAATACCAGTAAGATGTTTCATCACACTTATGACTACAAAAGTAGGAGTGATTGAAGACAATAGTCTAATAAAGCAGACATTTAACATGTTTTTTTCACTACTTCTGTAAAGTTCCCTTAATTTTTATAATTGCCCAAATGATTGACACTTTTTCATTGAAATTGCAAAAATAAGATAGGTTGAAAACACTAAATATCTGAGAGGAACTCCTTTCTCTTCATATTAGCAATAACAACTTGCCATACCACGGCTTTGACAAGCTAGGTGGCTTTTTTTAAGGTCCGCTACAATTAAGATAGGGGGTCTTGACCATATAAAGAATGCAGCATGGTGACCTACACAAGCTTGCTGCGTACGATCGAAGAGTGGCATGAGACTCATTCTGGAGAAATTTCTGACTGCAAAATACTACTTTGAAAGACAGGGATATAGTGCTTCATCAAAATTTGGAGTTACTGATATTTTTAGGTAAAGTTGTGAGCTTCCATCACATCACATAGTGCCGTTTGATGCTCCGTGCAGTGTGGCTAAAATTTCATTCTCTGTACACACTGTGTACTACTATAGCTAGCAGGTTAGTTGGGTAGAGACAGAGTAACGTTACCGTATTTGTCAATAAAGTTTGCTTCACTGTTTCACAGTCCAAATTATTTGGTGAAAAGTTAGTTGTTCTATTTAAAATGATCTATGCTTCCGCTTCAAACATCATTGTCTGGTTATTATCTCGTTACATTTTACATGTAAAATAAGTGGAGAAGTACGTGGCCCGGCATTTACACCAGGTCAAGTGGCTAGTGGACGCACATCAACTTGCCTATACCATGAATTGCAAACTGTAACAGAGTAACTGATTGTTCTTCAGTGTTTCCGTTGAGACGAAAAAAATAAGCTCCGATTTGAGTGCGTCCGAGTGACCCATGTCTTGTACTTTGGGGGACATTGTTTCTAATCTTTGCGTCAAAGACGAAAGAACGCACTCTTGACAAACCACTGAGTTGACTCTAAACTTTCTGCCCGCGGGCAAGTGAGGGCTAGCGTTACACTAGTCCGTATTAGAAATAAGTCTGTCCCGGGCATCGGGCAAGCGTAATTTTCAGGCCCTGCATCAGCAAATTGATTGATGGTTACATGTAATAACAAAATACAGTTATGTTTGTTATTAAAAATATATTGCTACAATTATGCAATGCTAGTCTTAAAAACAGAACCTTTAGACTGTATATTCTATCTTTCCAAAAAGTTAGTAATATTGTTTCTATATACCGATATTGTTTACTCATTTCGCACTGTCAGACTATGCGTAATGCCATCAACAAATTTATCCAAATGCTCTTGACCAGTACCATAGAAAAATGTCTTGCATTAATAATACATATTGTTGAACAATAAATAAATTCATATTTCTAGTCTGATTCAAATTCCTTACTTTTGAATGACAGTTGTATTTGCTGTTTTCAACTACAGCAGGAGTAATACCTACTGGTACCAGTGTTGCCAGTTACCTTGAAATGATTTCTTTTAGCAGATAAATGTTGCTTCAAATGTAAATATATTAACTTTTTTATCCCCAATGATTCCTTTTTTCCCTGTTACAGAACAGTTTCAAGTAATATGATGGTGTCAGACTGCGTTTTTGAAGCTGGATATTATATGGAATGGCTGAATTACTTTATGTAAGTAAAATGCAAATTTTATTTTCAACAGACTGACAATATATAGCTTGCAGGAGAAGAACTTCTCATTTTATGCAGTGATGCACTTGAAATCAGTGTCTTCTCAAACTGGAATTGGTCATGTGAACTTATTTCTTGTCAATATTATCTGCTGTTAACAAACATTGATATCCTTTTTATCATATTCTTGTATTCTTGATATAACTTGGATTTTGTCAGTGGTGTGTACCGGTATATCTATAGCTATCAGACCTTATGTTTTGAGGCGAGCGATCGCTCCGCTCACCTACCGCTCGTGCAAATCAAATTCCGCGAGAGCGATTAGCCGCTCGCGCCACGGCTGGGACCCAAGTTTTTGAGACCAAAGGCACACGTTGTATCCAAAATGTAACATACTCTAATCTCCTCCGATCGACACGCGAAGCACAGTGTAGCGAATAAAATTATGCTTTCAATATTCAGTTCACTTCACTTCAGTATGAATTACGTTCTCGGCAAGCAGATTCTAGCAATGGAATGGATCGATTTAGGTGCAACAATGTGATACAGTATTACAATAGTACTCGTCTAGTGATAGCGTATCGGCGGCGGGCCTAACACTTCAATATAGCACCACTAATGGCACTATGGTTTGGAATTTACATGTACACAAATGTACAAAGTACAGCCCTTCACATTCTCAAACCAACTCCGTTTTTTGGCTGCCATATTCTTTCGAAGAGTTCAAAACACAACAGTTATCCTGCCGCAGCAAGATTTCATAGGAAAAATATGCGTGACAAACGAGGATCATATTGCTTACGCTATCGAGATCGAATGTGGAGAAAATGTCTACGACATGATGACTGGGACTACACGTCGCAACTATCGGAAACAAATGCATGATCTCTATTTCAACAGTGTAGCCTGAGCGACTGCTAGGTCTCTTGGTCCTTTGAAAGCTCAAAATAATTAAATTGACTCTGAAAAGTTGGACAGATACCCTATACTTCTGAAAAAAAGATCATATTTTCATTCTACCGTAAAACTTTGAAATACGTAAATTTTTTGCGACATTTTTGCGTACAGCATAGGAGTTCTGTGTGACTGTCGTAAAATGGTACCTGTTGAAACAATTGGCAGCCCTCGGCCCTCTTCGCCTTCGAGTGTACACACCGCGGATCGTGTACCTCGACGTGGCTGTTATGATAAATTCGTTTTGTTTTGTGAAATGTAAACTTGTGATCACTTCTATATATCGCGGTAACAATCGGCCAAGTTAACTTTGGTTGAAGACCAACGAGCATGCAGGATGTTTCAGCGGGTCGCAAACGCAAACAAATGAAACATAACTTGACTGTGGACTGCTGGTAGCACGATTCAGTGTAAAATCTAGTTCTGTACGCGTACTCGGCGTAGTTCAAACTATGGAGGTAAAAAAATACCTCCATGTTCAAAACCAAACATGTTTGATGACAGCACTGTTGTCTTGGTAGGTTTTTGTCTTAATGCCAATATATCTAATTTTTTATAACTTCATCTATTTGTCCATGAATACAACAGAGGCCACATTTCTGCATATTTATTGTTCGAAAAATGTTGAAAGTTAGCCAATATGCTAGGACATTTGGGTGGGAGAACACTGCTTATCCTGTTCCATCTATCAAAATACATAATCCATACACAGTACTACAGATTTCCCATAATACATCATGATTAAACGTAGATTCCCCTGTGAAGTCTACCATGTCTCCCATGTGTAGATAAATTCTTGGACTAGTTGTAAAAATTCTGAGTACTTTTAAAGACATAAAGGAATAAGAAAATTGTGCTTGATTGAGAGAGGAGATAGCATTTTTGTAAATTTTCCACTGATTGTGTCCTCAGCCAAACAGAATAAAGTGATGGAAAGTAGGGAGACTAGTTGCACCTGTTTTATGAAACAAAAGGATATTGAGTTTTTTCCAAATAGAAAAGACGAAAGAAATTTACATGCTAACTTTTTCAGAGAATGACCCGTTCAGTTGGTCATAACTTGCCTTCCAAGTTTGTAGTACCTGCAGAATGTGACTTTTATCGTTATTTAACAGTTTCTTTGAAATTTATACTACAATATTTCAATGTACTTTTAATAAATATAATTAATCAATTATCTTGAGTCTGCATATTATTGCTTTTATGCAGAACTGAAAAAGTTATAAGAAAATTAACGTCGTTGGTACAATCAAACAGGATCGTGGGTAATTTATTGTACTGTGCCGTATTTTCTCCCTTCTCTATTACATAACAATAAGAAAGACAGCTAGTGCATATTGTTTTCGTAATAAATTTTATTCATGCACTCTCCATACTGTTTTCAGGGGACCTGTTCAGTCACTCTTCTAATTTAAGCAGTGCCATAATCAAATCACAAGAGATGACACAATTTTTTGTTTTACTCGCCTGACTATTTTCAGGGGAGCTGCTAAATCACTCGCCTACCACTCGCCTGGATAGTTTCAGGAGAGTGAATTTTAGCTCTCCTGCCATTTTCAAAAAATAAGCCCTGATCTATCTGGTAAAAGTGAAGATGTGTGAATATTACTTCTAATCCAAGGCATTTTGTCACATTTTTACTTGATGCCTTGATAAAGGAGTTTTACACAATTTTGGGGGAAGTACAAAAAACAGACATAAATATCATACGACAACCTCTGCATATGATTAATTCCTATAACAGCTAGATGAGTATTTAAAGGGACAAAGTCGGCCATTTTTCATGAAGTTTGTTTGATACGGGACACTATGTGTAGTGTTTGACATGTAGATGCTAAATGAATGGATGACCATGCATATATTCGATCCCGGTTTTAAACACGATAAATAAAACCATCGCAAGAAATAATAAATGGTCATGACCATCAATTCGGCTGTTCACCGCTATGAGCATCCGCGTGTGAAAAAAACACACAGTGCACATGATGCATATAATTATATGGCTCCAGATCGATAACACAGTGTTCGGGATTCCCCTACCATCGATGCTGTAAGCTGAATTAAGTTACATCAATTTGACAGTCAGCTTTGCATGTACAGAACTTGACAACCAATCCTGTTCTTCAATATACTGTTCTTTGCTGCAAAAGAGAACATTTTTCAAAAAGGCATTTCAAATGCCTGCAAGCTGCAACGACAGTACCTATTCTCAGTCTCTCTCACTGTGACCTATTGCCTAGGAATTGTTTTCATTTCATTTGTACATGTACCTCCATGCAGGTTTGCCCATGGACTGCGGGTATACAGAGTAAAATGAAAGTCTAGAATAAACTTCACCAGACTGTCCCGGTGATCGTATGATTGAATCAATATACTTTGGCGACTGATGCGTACATCTTGGAGTGAACGCCAGTATACTGCATGCTGTCTATGCCCGGTTCTCTAATCATGAGTGCTTGAATACGCAGTACGATACTGTTTCAATATGGCAAGACATACCGGTACATGCATGTACTTCTACTATTTTCCTATCACATCTAAATGAAACCGGTGAGAAAAAGAGCTTTGCCCACAAGAAATCTGATTCACTCCCGGGTATATGTTTCAACCTGGGCTTCGTCCATACAAAATTGTTTTGCAGTAGTTACTAAGCTCTGCATGGCAGGGCTGTGTATTACTAGCTGTGGGTCCATAGCTGTGGTGTTTTCAGACGGGATTCCTGCCTTTTACGGGCTGGTTTTGACTTTTACGATTTAACCCCGCCACCACAGCTATGGGATATTGAATAGACTAGCGTCCATGTTCCGCCGCAAGCACCCTTTGCGCAAGTTTGTTCGACGATATTTCGAAAAATTTCCATCCAAATTACAAATTGCCAACACTCATCGACAGCTTGGTTATTAGGGACTCACCAGACCAGAAATCCGCTCAAAATTCACTGAAATATCGCCTTTTTTCTAGGTTTGCCCGACATGACTACACGGAGACCGCCATTTTGCTAGCGTAAAACTGTTGGTCGAGGATCCCTGCAGCACGTCACTACAGTGACGTAGGCGGTGACCTCTCAACTTCTAAACACAAACTGAGAGATTCATCGTGTGATATCGATGACCATCGTTCGTCTTATGGACATTGCCAGTCTCACAAAACTGAAATCAAACTTTTACTTGGGGGGAAAAAGTTCAGTCCTAGGATCTGTGATTATTCGTGTGCTGGCCATAATCTCTCACTTTGTGTTTTGAAGTTGAGAGGTCACCGCCTACGTCACTGTAGTGACGTGCTGCAGGGATCCTCGACCAACAGTTTTACGCTAGCAAAATGGCGGTCTCCGTGTAGTCATGTCGGGCAAACCTAGAAAAAAGGCGATATTTCAGTGAATTTTGAGCGGATTTCTGGTCTGGTGAGTCCCTAATAACCAAGCTGTCGATGAGTGTTGGCAATTTGTAATTTGGATGGAAAATTTTTCGAAATATCGTCGAACAAACTTGCGCAAAGGGTGCTTGCGGCGGAACATGGACACTAGTCTATTCAATATCCCAATTAAAATCGTAAAAGTCAAAACCAGCCCGTAAAAGGCAAGAATCCCGTCTGAAAACACCACAGCTATGGACCCACAGCTAGTGTATTACCAGCTATAGGCTTCCAGTAGCTTAGTTGGGTGCATGTCTAGGAGAATCAGTCTTCTGGTTTCAGCTGTACTGGCGAACACAAAATTGTACAGATAAAGGTCCAAACAATATGTAAATTTGTGTTCATAGCATTAATTTTACAGTATTCACAGCAATTAAGGCCAATTTCCTGTAAGTGGCTGTTTGTGTTTGTTGGCGGTCTTGACTTCGGGCAAACCACTATCAGTCGGTGCAGCAAAAGCTGCAATGACTGCCATGTGACGCAAGTGACTGCCGGTGGAAGACAAGGGTGACTGCTGTCATTTGAAGTCACCGTCATTGCCATCCTTGTACTCACTTGTGATTCAAAATACCGATCAACTGTAACAATAGTAACAAGAGGCACATAGAAATCCCCCATTCAATAACATTTGCACAGATTTTGTTTGTCAAGAGGTAACAAACAATCATGAGCAGTATCAATCAATAGTACTCGGTGATGTCACGCCTCTGGGTGCGATGTTTCAAAGTTCAACAAGTAATCATCTGGATCATGTCATGTTTGAAAAAAAAACACTATGGCAGAAAAATGCCCCAAAATAAAAGTCTGCGAAGACGTAGGTTTATCACGATTTGCTCACCATAAAATGCAAAGAAAATGTATGACTCTGTAACTGTTTCACTATCAGTATCACCGTAGCAATCTTACATGGTTTTAGTTTTATCATAGAACCATTGGGTCTATGGTTTTATTTCTGTTTCACAGTCCCTGTCATTCGATAGTTAAAGTAACAAGAAAATGCCCTTTTAATTTTCACTATTTAACTGTAATTTGTTTTTGCGTGTGCTCATCGTTATGCATTGTGCTGAAGTTTGTATGAGGGTTACAGGCCGTTCACGCACTCTTCCAAATGATGATGTGAAGTAGAGTGCGCAGTAATTCTTATGTGATGGGGTTCAAAAATGGTGGTTAATTCAAATCGCATGGACACCAAGACCAGGGCTGTCAATGTTTTTCAGAATAGAAGGGTACAAGTGAAAGAACAGGAGGGTACAGCCTTGTGCGAGCGAAGCGGAGCAAGGCGTGCGCCCGCGGGGGGAGGCCAGGAGGGGGGTGTCCCCCTCCTGAAGCTTTCTAATTATTCATCTTCAATTGGTGGCCTGTGGTGGCACTTTGAGGGCAATTTACCGTCAAGTTTATTATAACTGAAGTATCAAAAGTAACATGAAATTGGATCTTGTGAAATAAATTATGAAAGACAAACAGAAATATTACAGAGTTTATATGTTTATTGATACACCAGGTAATTATTATTTGCATACAAAGTCTGTTGAATTACAACCTGCTTAATAAAGATCATAATCTGAACCATAATCAGAATCACTGGAGTACTCATCTGAGAAAGGCTTGTACGGCAGTACCAGCTGACATTAATACCTCAATATTGTGTGATTCTCAGGCTGATGAAACAGTAGCTTCAGAAACTACATCTGCAAAAACAATTTTTCAGATGTAACCTTAGAAACTACACCTTCAGAAACTATTTCTTAAGATACATTATATTACCATGCCCTGCGCGTCGCATTTTGATTGGTCGAGCTGAACCACGTGACTGACCACAAATACACAGTAATGGTTTGTTTACATGCCCGTGAATATGAATAATAAGATTAACAACTCAAAGTATCGTAACTTTACAGCTGAAACGTAAATCATAATCAATCACAAAATAAAATGGAGCACTTGTAGGTCAAGTTGAGATACTTTTTTCTGAAAACATCTCCGGATTTGCCAATTTTTTACAGCGCGCGTGACAGTGTGTTGCGATTGGTTCAGTTTCTGGGGCCCAGTTGCCGTCGCGTCCTGAAATTTTCGGAAATTTTGACGGTTTTCTTGGGTTCACTATTAATATAATGGAAATAACAGACTCCGCTCTGACCATTAACGTTTATTTGTGGGCCCGGGCTTGAGGAAAGTCAAATTAACGGGCGAGGCAAGCCTCGCCCGTTAATTTTTGCCTTTCCTCTCGCCCTTGCCCACAAATAAACGTTAATGGTCAGCGCGTCGTCTGTTATTTTCTATAACATCTGCAGAAAGTAATTCAATAATTGTAATACATTCCCATTCAAAAACAGCTAATCGTATTAGAATTAACAAAAATCTTTTCCCCACTGCAAAACTGATGTCATAATGTCATGACAAAAATTCCGATTTGCGTCTGGTTGATACTGCTGTAATTTTATTTTGTCTGTTTGAAGACCTCTCCCCAGAGTTACCGGCTATGTCAGAGCTGGCACTTTAACTTCAGAATATTTTAATTGTCCAGCTGGTGTACGACAGGGGTGTGTTCTTAGCCCTTTATTGTTCAGCCTATTCATCGAAGAATTAAACTCCATGTTTATGGAGTCAGGTCAAATGGGCATTCAGTTAACTCAAGATATTTTCGATCTTTTCTCCTTACTGTATGCAGATGATATTGTAATTTTTTCTGATTCTGTACGAAACTTACAGTTCTTAATTGACATTCTTCATAAATATTGTATCAAATGGCGCATGAAAGTTAACTTGGAAAAGACAAAAATTGTTATTTTTCGCAAAGGTGGCCATAAAGCTCGTTGGGAAAAATGGCACTTTGGGAATACAGAAATCGATATTGTATCGTATTACAAATATCTTGGTCTTCTACTCTCTACACGTAACACCTGGTCTAAAGCTGTACATACATTAGCCAACCAAGCTAACAAGGCACTGAATTTATTGTCAGTGGCCAGGTGGAAACTGGAATACATTTCATTTGAATGTCATTTTAAGTTATTTGATGCTATGATCTTACCAATTCTTTGTTATGGATCAGATATTTGGGGATTTCAATTTTACGACATCATTGAAAAAGTTCAACGAGCATGGTGCAAAAAGCTATTGGGTGTACCTAATAGTACAGCAAATGAAGCTGTAGTTGGAGAGTGTGGGCGTTTGCCAGTCTTTTTTCACACCTTAAAACGATGTATCCGTTACTGGGTAAAACTCACTGAAATGCCACAAGGGAGACTCCCTAGGCAAGCGTATTTAATGCTGTGCAATCTTGACCGTTTAGGTCGACATACATGGGCAACATCTGTCAAGCATATTCTTTTCTATTTTCGTATGAATTTGGCCGTGTATGGATATCGCAAGAGATAGGTGACAAACAGTTGTTCTTTTTAACATTTGAAACACGAATTGCAGATATTTTGAAACAGCAATGGAAAGGTTACTGTTCATCAAAAAGCAAACTACGTACTTATTCACAGTTCAAGTCTCTCCTTGAACCTGAAATGTATCTTTATTCAAATTGTACACGAAATGTTAGACAGGTCTTTGCTTGCTTTCGATGTTCTGTTCTTCCTCTCGCGATAGAGGAAGGAAGGCATCAGAACATAGATGTTTCAGCAAGGCATTGTAAGGTATGCTGTGGCAAATATGTAGAAGATGAGTATCATTTTCTACTTGTGTGTCCTGTATATGCGAATTTGAGAAAGCAATATTTTCCACGAGAAGATATTAATCATCCTCACTTCCAAATGTTTTTGAGAATTATGAGTGAAAAGGATCCATCAATGATCTTATCACTATGTAACTTTGTATATAAAGCTTTCAAACTCAGAGAATCAGTTTTGAAAAATACTGAAATGCCATAGTTTAGTTTTCAGTACGATTCTTCAGTACTATGAACTGATTTTCTTTTTCCTTTTTTCACGAGAGACTAGTGTATTTACTGTACTGTATTGTATGACTTAACACTGTATGTATACTTCTCACCTGTATTCTTTGTTTTCACCCTTGCTTATGGGCTGGAGGCCTTGAAAAGCAATAAACGTGCACATATGTGTGCACCTGAACTGAACTGAACTGACATGAATTTCCAGTGTGAAAATTTACAAAATGTAATGGGGTAAATATGAGACCATTACCAGAGACAATTTGAGTAGACGCTACGTCATACAAACAATTACATACTCAAGTTTACATCCGCTAATGAAATTGCGTGGCTTCGTTGTCTGTCTGCCTCTCAGTCGACAAGATTGAGAATATGTTGATTTATTTACGTAGTAAATCCTTGCATGTAAAAGTTAACGATCAAATCTTTTCTCCTAATGACTATCTATTCTGATATCCCTCACAGTAGTCAGAGTTTTGTCGAAACCCACACCGGCCAAGTGGGTAGGCTCCATGCATGATATATCCATATTCAAACATGGTTTACCGCCGTATACGTACGTGCAAGATACTGCGAAAGTATATAGTCAAGCCTAGCTAAATTTTGTGATTGCCCTAAACATAAAAAATGTTGGTCTTGGTAAATGATTTTGAAGGATCGGAATACCGATATTTGCTTTTGAGGAAAGATTTCGGATGTCGGAAAATATTTATCAAACTTCATTACTCGGGCCTTCGAAACAACCACAGTACACAGCATGTACTTACTGTAAGAATACATTTCATAGAACGGCGGCTTGGTGCAAACAAATTCAGTAGCAGTCAAAACTCACTAAAAATTATGTCAATCCCACAAAGTTTTTTTTGCGCTGAGTAAACGGTTCTTACTCATTGTAAAGAGTGTTCACGATCTGCAAACGGGAAAACAAATCAAAAATTCCAGTCGCTAAATACACGTAATGCTATGACACTTTGCTTAGACGCGGCGTGAAATCTACATTGCATGCCATACCATTGATGGATTGAACCCCCGATCACTGAAATTCCTCAGGAAAATAAAATGATTTACAAATATTGACATTACTTTTATCTCCAAAGCTAGTGTAAGCCTCTCGGGGTCTTATTTTGGACCCATAAATCCAACGTGGCTGTTGTTCTTTTCGTAGCCATATCGATCGTGTAGGTCCAAAAACCAATCAGAACACGTAAAGCTTTTTGACAGTACCGATTTAAACCAATCAGAAATCGGCTACCAACGAGCCTTAGGGGCTGCGCCTCTGTAGCACAGCGCAGCCAACGGTAGAATTGGGACAGGAAAGAATTCATAACGTGTGTAAAGATCATTATTGCAGGCCTTGAATAGGGAAAACAGGCAGCGGCATGACCTGTGTCAGACGGCGATTTGCCGCCGGTGACCGCTATAATGACAGCCCTGCAAGACAAACATTGAACATTGCCATAAAGAGCAAGAAGGCAGTTTTTTATATCCTTGAAGCCATCTATGGTCACTATTTGGGTTGGCTATTGATTTGAACGCGGATTTTTGCCGTCGAAAAATGTGTAGAAATTGGCCGACTTTCTCCCTTTAAAGATATGCTACATGTCATCTTGCAGCATTCTGGAAACTGCTTTGTAATTTTCACATGTACATGTACTTGAAACAACCTACTGCCTTGCAACATAAAAGATAAAGAAGTCATGGTAGGTTTTGTTAGACTAGCGGTAATGTGCCCAGCTATGAAATATTATAATTCTATGCCATTAAAGGAAATCCTGTGTACAAGATACTGTTACAGTATCTTTATCTTAGGGTCTGAAAAAATATTGTTTTAGATCTGATCAAGATATTGCTTCTTAAGCCAAAATGGTGCACGTATTTAAGCAATAAAGCACACCCAGATATGGGATACCACGAGATTTTGACCATTTCACGGGGAACGTCATAAAAGGACTTTCCTCAAGCTGAGAGCTAGTGCGCATGCCAGCCGTGGTATATCGCCAATATACCACGGTTCTTTTCGCGTCTCGACCAATCAGATTGCTGTATTTGCACCATCAATATACTGGTATGATATAATTGTAATTATACCACTCTATGCTATGGTAATAATTATACTGACCAGCTGAACTTGGAGTTGCTCTACCACCAACCATCTTCTCCATGGACTCTAAATCACTTCCCTTGCCACTGCCATCACTATATGACCCACTTTGTTCCTCTTTACTACCAGGCAGTGTCGATGTACCACCAGACATCACAGACGACACTGGACCACTACTACTAGACAACTCTTTACTACCAGCAGTAACTGAACCACTCAGTTCCTTTTTACCAATGGACATCACTTTACTACCATCAGTTTTGTCCTTGCGACCAGTAAGACGTTTGAAGAACTTGCCAAAAATACCACTGGAATCTCTCTTCCCTGTGGATTGACAAAAAAAATTGCCAGTGGTGAGTAAACTTTTTTTGTGACTACTAGAATCCCACCACAATGAGTTGAGATTCAAGTGTTTTACAAGATTTTTCAACATCTGTCTAGCTCATATCAGACAGAAGTTCCCAACACAGTACAAAGCATTCAATCTCAGCTGATTGGTGTGTACGAATAGTTTTCTTATGTTCCTCCAATACATGCAAAATTCTGTTTTTATCATTACCTGTAGAAAAATATAGTTTAAAGTCATCCACATCAAAAGTGTAAGTTTTATTCTCACAGTTGTACCTTTTATAACATAATAATAATAAATATTAAAATAACCACATTAATTAACATAAGTCTGTTGGTCTACTTCAATATAATTTCATTTGTGAGGAATTCATAAAAGCTCACTTTGAAATGACTCGTCCGATTGTGACATCCTATTCATCAATAAATATGAATGCCACAAGCATGAAGACAATTAAGTAATGACCAAAGAGCTCTCGTTCCGTGAATGTATACCCTTTATGTTCATTCATTCCATAGGAGGGAGTGTGAGAACAAAGTGATCCCACACTTTCTTTGGTGTTCTGCCACCAAATTATCATCCTATTCATCAATTAATATGTCCCTTCTACTCCCATGATATGGATGAATGATCTATTTTCCTTCCTCAATCCAACTATGATCTATTATCATAATAAATTCCTTTAAAATAAATACTCAGAAATGTTTCCTCCCATATGCTATGAAAGACAGTGTTCATGACTATATCGGTCCAAAAATACAGGTGTTTACCTTGGGCTTTGCTAAATCATGGTTAAAACTTA
The DNA here is from genome assembly GCF_041260155.1 of Ptychodera flava. NCBI lineage: Eukaryota > Metazoa > Hemichordata > Enteropneusta > Ptychoderidae > Ptychodera > Ptychodera flava. Next base: position 44,721,390 of record NC_091932.1, on the reverse strand, counting down.
ACTTGCACAACAATGTTTATTATCACGGGAAGTTGACTACAATGTTTTCTCTATCCTCATTGATATGACAATCTATACATTGCAAACATCATATAAAGTAGCGGTAAACTTTTGTTACCTGTCTGATGCTCTGTTGCTGTGGTGACAGCTTCTGTCGTTATTCCATGTCCCTCCATGCCAGTCATTTCAGGTTGTGTTGGTGTGGCTGTCTCCATCTCACTTCCATCCCTGCCAGTCATCTCAGGTTGTGTTGATGTGGCTGTCTCCATCTCACTTCCATCCCTGCCTATCATCTTAGGTTGTGTTAAGGTGGCTGTTTCCATCTCACTTCCCTCTTCGGCAGTCATCTTAGGTTGTGTTGATATGGCCACTTCCATCTCACTTCCATCACTGCCAGTCATCTCAGGTTGTGTTGATGTGGTTGTCAACTCCATCCCACTTCCCTCCGTACTGGTCATCTTAGGTTGCGATACTTCTTCTTTCTCAATCTCAGTGATTTTAGGTTTGGTGTACTCATTATCTGCTGAAATATCAGTCACTTCTAGAAAGGAACAATATAATTCTATCAATAGCAGAGAGTTAATTTAAAATTGTAAATGAGACAGTTCTCATCGGACATTTTGGTCTACCAAATGAAAACACAATGGCTCTCATGAAACCACTGTTGTTAACCATGTGAGAGTTGGAAACTGTCACAGAAATTGAAATATTAAGTCTTTTTATGACTGTTATTGAGCTGGATAATTTTTTTTGTGATGTCCCAGATATCAATTTTATTGCCAGTTGATTATCTGTTCAAGTCATTTTGGACTCATATTATCCTCACAGTGAAAACTTAAGTTCAGCATCGAGCAAAATTACTCTTTGTTGACAACAAAATATCAAAAGTATAATTAACTCAGTCACACTACAATGTTCACAAGCTTTAAGGGCTGGCTGTTCAGAATTTTGTGACTTGGAAATTCATTTTGAACAGACCACCTCTTAAATGTGGACCACCAAAATATATTGTGTTCATTTATATGGAGCACCATTCTAAAATTTAAATTTCAAGCCCCAAGCAGATACAATTCATCACAGGATTGTTTTTGCATCTTATTAGTCTTGATAGCTTCCATTCTGACATGTTAGCTGTCATGCTTACATTTGCATGACTTAAACATGAACGAGTCGAAGTACAAAACTGTGAGAGTGTCAAGTGAAAACTTTGATTTCATCACAGACAAAAATAAATGAAACACTCATGATAGCTTTTGTGAAAAGTGATAATTGGCCCGTTCATCTCTATGAAGACTGGAAATCCTTTCTATTCTTTGAGCTGATGTCAATGCAATTATGTCCTCATGAAAATTGATGTACTGTGTTAGCTGTTACCTTGTGCACATTGAAAGGGTATTTCTTGGCAAACAATCCATGATGAAATATATTAAACAGGGCATGAGATTTAAAAAGTGCTGGTGAGCTGAAAATCACTCTCCTAAAATTATCTGCGGGAGTGTTACGAGAGTGATAAAACTACTCCCCTGAAATGCATAGGGAGAGTGAAGCAAATAAAAAGAATTATGAAATTATTAATTGTGTCTTGTGCATTCTACTTGAGAATATCTATTTTTAGTTTTTTTTCTGATTTTTGTTTTTGTTATATTTGTTTGTTATAAGAACTTAAGGTAAGTATTATTATAGTAAGAACCAGTATCGGCAATACAGTCCTGATCACTGGACAAGTCAAAAAATACAGACAACTTACTGTGCTATGATATAACACTATCGATGTAGCACTCTGTAATTAACATTAAATATAACCACCTCTGAGCTAATTACAATCTACGATGACAATTTTCTGTTGACAAAATAATTTTTTCGTTTTATCTCTTCAGAAGTTTTACATACTCAGTTTTGCTTCACAATTTTCTCTTGTTGCACTCCTCTCAAGAACGGGCAGATCGTCCATGTAGCCGACACGAACACGAAGTGTCTGTTACCGGCTACCAAAAACTATGAAAAATAGTAAAGAATGAGCTACAAAATCACTATCAGTTTTAAGTTGCAGGTAGAATAAGTCTGTGCCTTTGTAAAAAATAATATAAAAATAGTAGAAAGTGAAGAACCAGCTGAAAGTTAGTTGAGGAGACCTTGACCGCATATCATTTGCATCTCATTGTCGGCTACATGGACTGTGTGCCCAAGAAGTCTACTTTTGAAGTTCGATATCGCGATGCTCTTTTGTTTGCAAGGCTGGTTTTCGCCCGAGTGCTCATGGGTTGAATGAAAATAACAATGGCGGCGGATATACGAACGCTTCCCTCGCATAGAGAGAGATAATAAGGCTTTGCTTAAGTTTATAAGCGCGGCTGAGCACATCGTGTACCTAGGCGAAGTGGGTGTGCTCGAAAACGAAGATTAGTGCAAGTTTTGGATTCAAAATCGGCTGTTTTCGGCAGAGAAATTGCGCGCCGTATTTCCGAGGAGGTTTTCATAGTTCGCTTATGAGGGCGGCGATCGTGCATCAACGTCTTCAAATATTTCTCCAAACTGCATAGTCAATTCTTGTCGAAATCTCTGTGCTCTTAATTCATCGAGAACACGGTTCTTCCTAATTATGCAGTCAGCCAAACACTTTTCAAGAAAATGAGTACGAACAAATGAGGGAGGATCGCAAAATTCGTGTTGAATGAATTGCCTGTATGATCTATGGGAGCGCCCGCTCCGGACAGATGCCAGGCTTACGTTCAATATAGTCGTGGTTGCGTACTCTGTACAGACATCGCATATAAAGCAACACAATTGATGAGTTTTACTAGCCACGGCCACGGCTAATCCCTTGTAGGGACTGGGTAGAGTTGACTTTTCAGATCCTCAGATTCAGATCCTCAGATCCTCAGATTCAGATCCTCAGATCTCAGACTTCAGATCCTATAACTTCAGATGCAGATTCGAATTTACAAGCCTTTTACAATACCCGTATTAACAGTATGATTGCAATATTTAAAATAATAATTTGAATATGACATGTACAAGGCAGTTATGAAAACAAAAAAAGTCTACATAAACGTTTTCGCTCAACAAGTTTCAACGAACACGGGTCTACAATTACAGATTAGCTAACTTGCTTCTTCCGACCCCTGAATTCTGATTTAGCCCGGGGTCACTGGCCTCCAACATGGATTAGTTATATTCCCTCGCCATAAATATTACGAACGATGGTAAAATACGGACTGTCGATAGCCAGCATTTACATGATCGTCGCGGTCTTGATCGTTCGATCGCGCGCGGGTGTGTTATCTCTATGAGGGAACGTTCACGTGATGACATAACAAGTGGAATCATTGCGCACCCTGTCTTCGACAGATGACGTTCTGATTCTGAGATCGAAGTTTTTAAGTTCAAGATTCAAAATAGAAATAAAATAATTTCTAAACCTTTCCAAATGTAAATTATATTTTATTTATCAGTATATTACATTAAACTTTGAAAATTGTGAAATTTTAATTATGAATCTGCGTTTGAAGTTATAGGATCTGAGGTCTGAGATCTGAGGATCTGAATCTGAGGATCTGAGGATCTGAATCTGAGGATCTGAAAAGTCAACTCTACCGTAGGGACTGTGTGTTTTCGGAACGCGAATGCATATACATGTAACATGATGTATAGCAAAGCTTAGCCCTGCGTACGATGCTGTGTGTTCCGCTACAGCTAATCGCTGTGGTGAGCGGGGCGATTAGCTGTAGCGGAACACACAGCATCGTACGCAGGGCTAAGCAAAGCTTAGAAATAGAAGACACGGTATGGGCACACGTGTACGCATGGCCTTTGTTTCTCTTGTTCATATGTTTGCTACAATTTCATTAATTTTTACAAAAAAGAAGCTGAAGTCTGCAGGCTGTAGCCTGTCATTCCGATGATGAACACGTGCTCAGACGCCAGTATTTTTGCAGTGCATTCATCCTGTGAACATGTCGCAGTCCTATCCAAGTTGCCACGCGAGCGGAAAATCGTTCGCGTGGATTTTGATTTGCGCGAGCGCTAGGCGAGCGGAGCGATCGCTCGCCTCAAATCTCATGCCCTGATTAAATAAATCAAACTGTTTTCAAAGCCACTCTGAGTTTAATGAATATTTTGAAGGGATTGACAGACATTTATGATGAATTTGAAGAAAGACAATGAGATTTAATTTTTTAGTAACATACATGTACAGATACATTAAAAAGTCCATACAGAGTTCTCCCTAGAATTTCTGAGAGCATAAGAGCTAATTTGCATAACAATTGAATTATTATGTTAAACTCATCCCACTATGTTTAATTGCACTGAGGAGAACACTGATCCAAATTGCAGCATAGACAGATGAGGAAGCCCCTCTACTGTCTATGATTGCACTGGGTAGGACCAAGGGAGAAGGGGGGCACATACATTTAATTTCTTGCCAATACTGTATGTATATGTGCTGCTCAATAGAGTGGGTTTACAGCGATTTGGTCTAAAATAGAGGTATTAATTCCACTGTAAACCAGGGTCTAAGTGGGGTTGATTAAATTTCAGTGGCAATTAGTGAATACAAGAATGAGTAACCGTCTGTTCCAATCTTGCTTAATGCCATGACTGGCTCCTAGCTGCACTCAATGAAAATAAGTATTTGAATGATAATCAGTGTGCATTTCAAGCCAATTTGACACTCCACTGAGGAAAAAATATTCTCTTTTATTCAAGAAAAGTTTAAATATTGCATTTATAGGTGAAAAGACATAATTTACTCCTGGAAATGTCAAGAAACTCCTGATTGACATGAAACTTGAGAGAAGGAAGAAATGGCAATACTGATTTTTAATTTTCAGAATTAAAATCTCCTGAATTGTCTATTCTGATTGTATTTATGATTGCACTTCTTACATAAAATAAACAAGCAAACAAACAAACAAACAAACAAATAAATATTCAGGTTAGTTTAACTCACCGATGTCATCCATTTCAGAGATGACAATTGTTTCACCAAGTTGTCTCTCTTCAGAAAGTTTCTTTGGCAGTTCAATATCAGATTGTGCACCAGATACTTGTTCTAGTTGTGTCCTCAGTCCAGTTATTGCTTTGTCTTTTCCTTTGAGCTGAGCTGTTAGTGTATTGATTTCACTGAGCTGTGTAGCAACTACTTTTTTCAGCATTTTGATATTTCTGCATATATTCATCACATTGAGCTGTTTGTGTATTGATTTCACTACGCTGTGTAGCAACTACTTTTTCAGCATTTTGATATTTCTGCATATATTCATCACATTGCATTTTGAATTGTGATTTTTCATTCAGTGCATCAGTTAACCTGCCTTGCAGTATTGACTTCTCTGTGAAAGCCCTGGCAAGCTGGCTTTGTAAAGACTGAACTTTGGACTTTCCCAGTGCCAAGTATCTGATGTCAGATTCTGTGAGTTGATATTTGCTTGGTTTTATTGGCAGTAAACTTCTAGCCTGTAAACTTAGTGATGAATAGGCTGCTGTGATGGACAGAGTTGGGTCACCATGTTGTGTAAGTTTTTCCTCTAAACCTGTAATACAAGATATACCGGTAGGTAACATAAAAACTACTTTTCCATTACATCAACTTGAAAAACTAATGAACTGTCTATTTCACCATAGACTCTGCAAAATATAGGATTTCTATATCCAGTTAATTTGAAGAGAGTTCAGAGAACACCTACAAGCTTACATACAGTTCATAACAACACATCCTGCGCAAGAAAGAAAACAATACTACCGGTATTATGTGATGATGAATTGGTGATTATAATTCATGATGATCTGCTGCTAGCTGCTGAACAGTAGTTCAAGATGACAATATTGTTATTAACATTTTCTATTTGTTTCTTGGACAATGGTATACATGTACATGTACCGGTACTTTGAATGATGATGACTATTGGACCTGTTATGATATCTATTTGCTCTAATTTATCTTTTCTCAGGCGACTCTTCTATACCGGTATATCAAGGGGTTAATTATCATTGAATGTTGTTCATGCCATATCTCATGCTGCCCTTGATGCAAATATAATATATTTCGTGTTGGTTTATATAGATGAAGTAACTCACAGAGGTATGGAGGGGCCTGTCCATTTGTCGCTTTATATGTAATAAGTAGTAACTTGTATTTAATCCGCTCAGATATTGGAAGCCAATGGAGATTTTGTAAAATTCCTGTTATATGATCGTATTTTCTGTTTTTAGGGATCAAGCGAGCAGCAGTAGTTTGTACTCGTTGACGTTTTCTGACACTATTAATGGGAATGCCATACAGTAAACTGTTCCGATGTAACAAATGCATGACCAATATCCTCAGTGAGATATTTTCTTATTTTGCTAATGTTTCTTATGTGAAAATACGTTGATTTGCAGACATAAACAATGTTACTTTGAGTTTGAGTTTCTATTAATAAAGAGATAATATAACACGAAAGAAGTGAAGACTATGTTTAACCTTTTGAGTGCCAAAGTTAATTTTTGTTGCCGTTTAAACAATATAAAGCCAACAGTTTCTTTCAGATGTAGACGATTTTTTTCTGATTTTTCCCAAAATTTTTGGTCAAAAGTGCCCGTGAAAATTTATGTAAATTACAGAAAAATTCATAAAAGTTTGGTAAAATGTTGCCCTGATATTTAGGGGAGGAAAATAGCAGTGCTCAAAGGGTGCTCATTGTCATAACCACTTGAATCATATTGCTTGCTATCACACTTTCCATTTAATGTTCACCAGTCTCAGTGGATGATTAAAATGGTTTCGAGTTTGGAATCAACCTCAAACAGCAACAACTTTGACTTTTCTGTTTATGATAATTTCTCCTGTAAAACATTCAAAGTTATTAGATATTTATAAGTTCTAGCTGAGCTAATTCAAAACAGTACTGATGTTATACATGTGTATGGACAATGTTTCTTGTGAATAATTGCAGGATTAGAGAGGTCATCATTGGTCTGTGGGTATATCAGGTATATGACCTGTGACCTCAAGTGAGTCTACCACTGTAATGCTGCATGGCTATAAGGCCAAAGTATACTAGTATGAAAGTCCTGATGTAACTGTAGGATGTTTATATAGTTTGTATGGCAGTTTGTCAGAGGAGTTGATATCTAAACTATACATTATCTGATTAAGGTGATTTGAGTTCTTAGGAGCTAGCTAGGTCAAAGGTTTGAACTCTTGTATAATGTTTAGGCTAATAAAGGCAATTTTGAATACTCACTTTGTTCAAGGTTGGTCTGGGATGGTTCAACAATTGGATCACTTTCTTGCTGTGACAAACTCGGTTTTTCATCCTGACAAACAAATGAGAGAAAGTTAATGCAAAACGCTGAATCTGGCACACTCAGTCTGATTAAGTTTACCATAATAATCTCTTAAAATTGGCATTTTCCCATGATCACTCTGGAATTTTCCATTTATGTTTTAATAGCATAACACCATGTTGAAATGTATGCTATCATGTATACTGCTGATAGGTATATACTATGACTGCTGTAGAATAATTTGTTCAATGCAAATGTAATATGAAGGCACAGCTGTGATTAAATGTTCTTGTTACCTCAAATTCCTTCATATTAGCATGTACATCTGCAAAATGTATTTTACAACTGAATGATAAAAGCTCATTGAAGATACAGTGGTTTGCTTTGAAGCATTGGCATTAGACAAACTAGACATATTGTCTAAATCGAGGTGTTACCAACACTGTCTGGTGCAATTAACAGCTAAGCTTAGAGGATGAGGCAATCATAAAGGGTTGACTAGCAGAAGGTCAGACGTAGTCTAAATAACACCACAGCTCATATTTCAAGCACTGTCCAAGTCTTATCACTTGCTTTCAGGTGTAGCTGTTTTAACAACATCTGACCTGCTGGAAGACAATGTTTCAACTTTGGCAGAGCTGATTTCTCTGTGATCGACTGGAATTACTGTTCAGCTTATAATTACACCTGACAGTGTTGGCAACACCTCAATTTAGACAATACATGTATGTCTACTTCGCGTAATGCCAATGCTTAAAAGCACACCACTGTAATCCTAATTGATTTGGGTGCCTTGAAGAAGAAATGCCATTATGCCACAGTACTGCACTGTCACCATATGAGCTAAGCAACAGTGAGAGACATTGGAGAGATTAATACACATCTTGTGTACCAATGTGCTGTACCGACCACTAGAGGGTATTTCTATTATATTTATGAATGTGTTTCTGATCTTTTGATTCAGAAATGGTTTTGGACTTAGTCTGAGCACCTTCAGCAAGAGTCATTGAATGAACATTGAAGGCTTAGGACCATGTATTGTTAAGATGAACACTCAGCCATGATAATTAAAGTGATGCTTACAACTGTCAAATCTTGTACAGTAATTTAGCTTAACACTGCAATTGTTTCAACAGGTCAGCACTATAATAGCACAAAATATTTTATTTGTGTACAGTTCATTGAAGTTCCAAGACAGGATATTCTTTCTTTTACCTCTGAATCCAAGTTACAATGACCACCATTGTCTTCTGTTTCATCATGGAATGTAACTGGCTGAACTCCTCCACCATCACCTGAAAGGAAGAAAATTTAGTCACAGGCAGTGAACAAAAGACCTGTTTGGTCCATGGCACTTTTACAAACAAGTTCCTTGTCATTACTTCTTTATCTCTGAAAACAAATAATTATGAGATTACTGAGTTGTTTTTTCTTTCATGGATATTAAGACTAATGTTATCCTTTTTAGGACATTTGTTTATATGATACACACGCGCTTTGTTAAACTGATATTTCTCAGTTTGTCTGTTACTAGTGTTAGCAAAATGTGTCATAAATGGTTCATCAGATTGGAATTCTTGTACCAGTGTACATACTGTATGGTGGTGGCAAAAACAAACGAGTAATTGATGGGCTGGTCTTGCTTAATTAATGCTCATTTGCATTAATGAATCTTCAAAGACTTTACAAACATTGCAGAAACTAACATTGACTACACAAAAATATGACACTAGCAAATGATATTAAGCGGTTCAGTTAAGCTAATAATCTCCATATTTCATACACATATTAAGTGAACTTGTTGTGTATTAATTATGGTGACCTCACAAAGCTTTTTGGAACTTGACACTAAAATATGATAAACATAGGGCCAATGTCCCTGAAGCTACTAATAGACATGGATGGTATAGAAGATGTACATACCATAATACCAGATAAACCAAGTGCAGAGGTCCTTTGGCAATATTTGTATGGCAGACGAATTGTTTCAGTATGGTTCATACTTACAGACCCCTATATACAGATAAGAACTGGCAAAAATTGCCCTCCAAATAAAAAATGACATATTTCCTAACTATATTAAATTGTTTCACTAAGGTCATACTATGTACCAAATATCAAAGCTGTCTGACCAGCGGTTTTGAAAAAACAAGCAACCTAACAGCCAATAAAGCTCTGCTGTAGAGAATAACTGAGTGACGCATGTGTGGATGAAGAAGGTGACTTTTCTTTGCTAATTCATTTCAGGATGGCCGGACCAAAAAGGGGCAAAAATAGCTGCAGAAATACCAAACGAACGATTCTATCATTACTTCAATATATGACATTAAGATTAAGCATAGGAACCTGTATACCAAATATCAAAGCAATCAGACAAGTAATTTTTGAGAAACAAATGTTTCACCAAAAATGGCAAAAATTGTCCAAAAATACAAAATTGTAGATTTCATCATGATTTGAATACATGATATTTTAATCATCCCTATAAATCTGTATACCAAATATCAAAGCGATAAGACAAGTGGTTTTGCGAAAAAAAAATTTTGACCAAAAATGACAAAAATTGTCTTAAAAATATAAATTTGCATATTTCTGCACAATTTGAAGAAATCTGATATGGGTCATCCCTAGGGACCTATACCCCAAATATCAAAGCTGTCAGACAAGCGGTTTTGATGAAATAAATTTTTGACCAAAAATGACAAAAAAATTCCTTAAAAATACAAATTTGCATATTTCATCACAATTTGAACAAATCTAAGTTGGGTCATCCCTAGGGAACTGTATACCAAATATCAAAGCTACATACATACATACATACATACATACATACATACAGACTGATGCCGGATGCTGGACAGATACCCATCCCAATAGCTTCTATAGACAATAGTCTATAGTAGCTAAAATTCTATTCACTGAAAGGCATATGACAAGTTAAAGTCAAATGATTGCCAATTTGCATATTTGACACATTTTGCAAAATTTTATTTTTCCAAGGAATGGCTACACAAATGTTTGTGAAGTTTGTTTTATTGATGCTAAAACTGATCCAGTATGGGTATTTTACCATAGATAGTGAAAGTGCCAATTAACTTAACTTCTTACTTTTCTGTTATGCAAATGTGTGTACAGTTGCAAACTATTGGTAGCGATATTTGATCATATCATTAATGTGCACATGTATGATGTACCGGTAGGTCGATGTTCTTATACCAACTTCAAATGAAATCTGTTGAGACATGTCTGAGCTATGGCCCCTGACATGAAAAAATTGTAACAAAATGGCCACCAGGCAGCCATATTGCATCACACTGTGATATCATTTGACATGCATATGTACCGGTATGACATAGGTCAATGTCCGTTTACCAACTTTGAATAAAATCAGTTTGGATGCTTCTGAGTTATGGCTCTGGGACATGAAAAATTGTAACAAATTGGCCAACAGGCAACCATATTAGATCACATTGTGATATCAATTGATATGCATATGTATGACATAGGTCAATGTCCGTTTACCAACTTTGAATAAAATCAGTTGAGATGCTTCTTAGTTATAACTGTAGGTTGAAAAAATGAATCACTCTAGGCATCTCTAAGAAAGCCGCGTGAAGGGACAGACACACAAACGCACACACACGTGCACGGACATGACCAAAATATAAGTCCCCCTGGACATGCATTGTTCGTGGGGACCAATAAAAAGACCACAAACATTTTTGTGAGATTTTAAAAGCAATAACATAAAATCAAAATGAAGGAACAGGCACATTTCAAAAACAAACAGCCAGTGTGATGATTTAAGTGAGCACAATTTAGAACAACTTACGGTTGATGAAGAAAAGTTCTATTTCTTCAAACTTTGCCATGTCATACATAGCTTTCAACTGCAGTGTTATTCCAACTTTGGCAGCTATCTCTCTCATTTCATCTGTTATCAGCAGTGGTTCTAGTGCTTTGGCAAGATTTCTGGATCTACAGGTCTGCTTTAACCTGTAGAGATAATAAAGTGTTAAAATCTTCAGCAGGATTCCCAGGGATTCTGCTGTTACTGTATTTGGATCCAGACCAATTTTCTCCTTGCAGACTTTCTTTACTTCATTGCAGCTGTCTTCATCTGCCAGCACAGCTTGCACTCTGCGTTTCAGTCCATGTTGACATTCACTCCATGCAGTCTCCACCTCATGATCATTCTGTTGCAGTTGTACAGAGACAGCTTGGGTTTGTTCTTCTGGTTCTCTGAGACGTTTTTGAAGCATCTCCTCATCCAAGGCTACTTTAACCAGGCAATCTGATGTATGATAATAAAGATGGCCGAAACAATCAGAAAACACAGTGTGGTTGATAAATTACCACCGTGACGATAAATTGAAGTTGCCCTTTGCTTATTTGTTTCTCATTTGTGTCCTGAATTAAATGTTGCGAGTATGCATAATTTGTAATGATTACCAATGCTAGGAATTCCTCAGTTTAAACCACTGTTAAATTGTCCTAAACATGTAATATATAACTTTGAATCTACAATGTTATGGTCTGATGATGGATATGTTTGATTTTTCTTACCTGAAGCATTTGGAAAGGATAAAAGAAATGATGTCATGGAAACAGTCTGCAAAACATGTCCATGATTGACAATATCATACCTGTGATCATTAAGTGTGTGTGTTCATTTGATGTACGGTACATGTAGTGTGTGCCAGAAATCAAGTTACACATTGAATTACCAACATTAACATCGATCAACTGCTGCAAATTTATTAAGACAATGGCAATGCTACCGTACTGGTATGTGTTCACTGTCCTAAAATTGTAGAATTTCTACAACATTAAAAGGTAACTGCTTGATCAAGTGTGCCTGGAACTTTTATGTATATTTATAATTATATTATGATCGATGTTAATGTTGGTAATTCAATGTGTAACAATAAATGAATAGAACTCACAAATGAAATTACCTAAAAATGTAGCTCTTTATTTCACATCTCATGTAGGTATGACAGTTAGAAGAACGTATTACCGTACTCGTCCGAGTATAAGCCCCCGGTTCGGCAACACTAAACAGCGGTAAAACTAGGGGAGGGGCTTATACTCGAGCAACCCCATGTTATCTGGCATGGACGCTTAATTTATGCTAATTTTATGCACGATTTTTTTTCAACACCACTCGATCTTTCTATCGCTTTCAAAATCGACTTACACATCCAAAGAAATTGATTGTACAATCTCTGAATACAGAAGTGACATTTTGGTGAAATTTCAGCGTCGAAAAAAACCCCAAACTTGAAACAAAGACGTCATGTATGCTGCTGATCAACAGTACTAATGTGAACAGGCATGCATTGCCCACATCGAAAGGCAACTCAATATTCCAATATCAAACTGTCTACATCTTGTGAAAACAACAACATAGCAGTGAAAATTGTAATAGTCACCAGGAAAAGTCTTCACAAATGAAAGGATAATTGCTTCAAACAAAAGAAACTGCATGTTTCAAGCTTGAAAACATCGTGGCCGTGAATGAAAATAAACAATGGCGGACGTGAGTGAGACTATTCTATTTAGGCGACGGGGGTGAGTAGGGTCAAAGAATCAAGATAGTACTGGAAAAACGTGTCATTTTCCTTACGATATTGTCAAGGGAACTCCAGTTTCCCATTGTTTTAACATCTTTTAATAGTTTCTTTATTATCTAAAATTAATTTACCACGTTAAATGACCAAATATACTCTCCTAACCTTTCTGTATATGAGTTACACTAGGGTAGGGGCTTATACACGGATGTAATGCATTTTCTAAAATCCTCTAAAATCAGTAGGGGGGCTTATACACGAGCAGGGGCTTATACTCGGACGAGTACGGTAGTTTTACTGAAGACATAGGGGATCTGGAAATCTGGTTGTTGTTGTTGTTGTTTGTATGGTTGTTTATGTTTACATCAGTCATGTTGTTGTTGTTGACCAATAAAATTCAACAAACATAACTCCTGTGTTGTTGTTGTTTCAAACATAATGTGGATGTCATAGGAAACACAACAAAGACACTATCATTATTTGATCCGACAACTGCCAACGTACACTCTTTTCATATACTTTACATGAAGAGAGTAATTACGTTGGGAGAGAGTTGTGTTTAAGTTATAGTGTTTGTAGCATATCATTTTCAACTGCTTATTTTACATGTAAAAGTTATTGTTTTCAACAAGCACAGTCACAATTTATGTCTCAGTTTGTTTTTTCCATATTTTCCTTTAAAATTTACTTGGCTTTTGACCATAACTTTGTCATTTTCATGAGCTGTGGATGTCTCTTAAAGGCAAATTAAAATATTCTGCTTACTTTCACTACTGATATCATGTGATATTGAATTTCATCATGCACTTGTTTCCAAAATCAACCAATCATGACATTATAAAGTTAAGCTGAGTTGAACCATATTGACATTTCTAGTGATAATACCGGTACTTTGTGAAGAACATGATATGGGGTTCTTCCCGGACATGGTATGCAAGAGGAGAAAATGGCGAAACAATTTCCTCTCTGCAGCTATCCTGGTATTAGATTGCAGCTTATAAGACATGTAATTTTAAACATAAATACATACCATCATCTTCACTTTCTTTCTTTATTGGTTCTGTTAATAATGATGCAAATTTGGCAAAACTTTGAGTGATAGCTTCACAGTTCATCATTGCAGTTTTCAAAGCCTTTGCCTTCTTGAAAGCCAGAGGTGTCTCTTCAAGATGTTGTGATATTTTCTTTGACAGTTTTTCCTTACCAGTTCTGACAACACAGTCTCAATGTGCATTTCTAGATATTTCATAACAAAGTGACCTAGGTGGGAATCCTCTTTGACTGAAGTTGGCAAACCAAACGCCATCGCTTCCAACCATGAAAGCTGTAATCCCAATAGCATGGTAAAGGCAGACAGAGATGAGACTGTTGTAGTGATGTTAATAGGGATTTTGCCGAGTGCCCTGGCTGGAGTTTCGGGTACACATATGGACTTTTTGATGCATCAGCTAAATCTTCTGTTCAGTCCTGCCAGCTTTTTTAGAAACTCCTTGTATCTTCCAGTCTGGGTGGCTGCTGCAATGTGCTTTTCGATGATTGGCTGCTGTACCAATGGAAGCTGCAATAGACTTGCACCCTTTGATGGCATCTTTGTATCCATCTGACCATATGTGAGTATGTGGTGTTGTGTGACTGGCCTTAACTTTGGATCTTTCACCAAGAAACACCTGTCTGGCCGTGGCAGAATCTCCTCATGGGAATGTCGGACAGGTCTCTATCCTGCCATTCTGCCCTGTATGCATTCTGAAAATACTCATAGATGACAGGACCTATGGAAAACAACAGGTCAGCCTCACTTGCCATTTGCAGCATCTTTTCTTCAAATTCAGACTGACTGTACTCTTCAGCTTGCAGGTAGTTACGTTCTGGACAAGCATGATTGATGAAAACTAGCTTTGCACCAGGAAAGAGCTTTCTCTTCCTGATATCAGCAGCAGCACGTCCTGTCTTTGGAGCATAACCAATGACATACTGGACATTTTCTAATTTCTGCAGGTCTGGATAATAGATTTCATGACTCAGCAACCATTCTAACTTAGGAGGATCATCTCTGTGATCAGCTTTCGCTTTCCTCTGTGCTGGAATCAATGTAACACCACAGTTCTCAGCATCTTTCTTCTGGTCATCACTGATTTTGACATCAAGTACAGTAGAGTAGGCTTTCAGATCTTCTCCTGCCTTGGCCTTCCTTTCACAGAAATCTTGGACAAGAGTTCTGTGAAATCCTGTCAGACCCAGCTCATCTTTATTCCAGGAATTTCCAACAAATAATGCTGCAGGTTTAGAAGGCACCAGATGAAGTTTGGCCTTAGGGAAGAGACTTTCATGTATTGCAGATGCAGCATTGTGTGTCTTTGCATACAACCCAACCACATGTGTGATATCTTCTAACTTTGCAAGTCCTGGATAGTATTTATCATGATGTAGAAGCCAATTAATTGCAGGTGGATCTTCATCTGGCGTAGACCATTTTGGCCGTGTAGATGGAATCAAAGTAACTCCATATCGTGTTGCATCTTCCCTCTGTTCTTCACTCAGTTCAACATCAAGGACAGTGCAGTAAATTGCTGACAACTCAGACTTCTTCTCCAGTGTGTTTTCACAGATATCTGTGATCAGTTTCCAATTTGCTTGGCTGTATGAATTGTTCTTCCATGATGTTACAAACAGTGCTGCATATCCTTCCATTTTGTCTCTTGGTAAAATTCTGGATTGCATTGTGAGCTTCTTATCCTGAAAATATGTTTAAAATGACAAAGTTTGTTACAACAAAATGGTATTGAGTATGATATCTCCATCAAAGTCATTCTCTGTTAGAATAACAGTTGGCCAATAAGCTTCAAAGTTCATGACAATTTTTTAGAAAATACGGTATGTTGGCATCATTGTTTGTAGAGTTGACAGTTCAGATACAATGTTTTGATTTCATTTTAAAGCCAGTTGTTTTCTACACCTCAGTTTATGGTAAACAATTATGTAAAACATCTCACATTTCAGCATAATATTATACAATCTAATATTACATGTACAGACACATAACCTACAGTTATAGTTATTACATAGGTTGGTCTACGGATTGAGACATTTTTACACACCTGACTTTGCTAAGGTTGACATTTTACAATGAAAACACTTTACAGAAAAGGTCAACATTTTACAAAAAATAACTGAAACATGTCAACACAGTGGACTACAGTGAGTGTCTGATAGGTTTGAAATTTGACTTTGCTAAAGGTGAATTACCTGACTGCTACACGTTATCCGTCGTGAGACCTATGCAAACCTTATTTCATCTTCAGACAGTCGATATTTGTAGCATTTGTTTTAGAACGCACTCCTCCATTATGGTCATCAATCTATTGTCTGAAACTACTCGTCTGATAGGTTTGAAATGTGACTTTGCTACAGATGCCTTTATTTACTTAATTTATTCAGGTTATTTTGCACATATTTTGGTGGATAAGTTCTCATTTTATTCAAAAAAAATCCTTATCTAAAATTGCTCATCAGATATAACCAAATCATTCATAAAAATGTTAGTTAAGTGCAAAAGATGATAAAATTAAGCCATTTGTTTTTCCGGTATATTTTCAGTGATAATTTCGATTTATAAATGAAATTACAAAAATTATTAATTGTCCAAATGGTCAGCATTAAGAATGTTTTATGAAATCATTGAAGACCAGATGGCATCAGCTAATTTTCATTGTCGTTTTTCCAGAAACATCTCTTACAATGTATTGGTCGCCGTGTTCCGTGTATTCATGTCACCAGCGAAGCTGAAACCTGCACTGAGGACTTTGTGTTCACTTCAAGTAGTTAGAAAATCATTTAGCCTCTGCCATGATAAGGCGTATATAAGTGTAAACAACATGACAGCTAGCATTTAAATGTAGAGAATATGTATGTGGTACACAGCACTAGCTATGACCTTTTGCGTGCCGAGGTCAAATGTCATGTAAAGAATATAGTGTTGTCATAAAATATTGTTATTCAGCTAGCATTACTTCTCACAATTTTGTTATCAGTTGACTTAAACAATCACGGCAATGATTTACTATTCAGTAGTTACCGGGACTTGCAAAGTCTTCCTCCTGCAAATAGACATTTAAAATGAGCGACTCATAAGTACCGGTACTCTTTATGTTTGTTGACTGTTCAGGTCATTTTTTCACGAGGAAGGCTCAATTCAGAAACACTAGTGGAATGCTGAGTTAATTATCAAGCCAATCATCTCCAATTTCATCACAGATCTCTTTTCAGTCAAGTTGGATTTGTGTAACCAACTTGTGACATGTAAATTGCACAATCTCATAAACAAATGTATAGAAAAAATGTTTCCATGACAATGAACTCAAGAAATTTATTCCCAACATACAACTATGACAACGTTGCATGTTGGATAATTTTTTTCATCTGACATAATTTAGAAGTATTAATGAATAAAATTCCAATCATTGTATTCAGTCACTTCAAAGTTATGCATGCTTGTTAGTCCCCATGGATGTTGTCTATGTGGACTTTTAATTGGTTTGGTCATAGACAGCAGTTTCTCTACTGTCTATGGTTTAGTCATGTCATTTGTGTGTCAATGTATGCATGCGTGTGTTCACACAGATATCTAAGACATGCCTGAGCCTATTCCTTTCAAACTTGGCACAAGGATAATACACTATGACATACCTATGCATGTGCATCATTTGGGGCTTAATAAGTGCTCATTTGCATAACTTAGGATTTTGGAAAAAAAGAGTTCTGTTTCCAGAGAGATGTACAGATATTGGTCACAAAGAAGCCTATATTTTTATGGTGCACAAAGGCATATATGCATGATATGTCAAGAAATAGAGGGAAAGACACTAAGGGTCGCCCGATTGCCCGGGGCAAGTGAAAGTTGCGTTCAGGCAAGTGAACCTCCGATGCCACTTGCCCGACGGGACAAGTGAAAAAAATAATACCTGGAAATCGAATTCACGAGAGCGATTTTCTGTTGAGGGAACACGGATTTAAACAACAAAAAATAATCATATTATGTCACTGTGAACATTTCCATAAGATTTTTCATAAAATTGCATTAAGAGTTGACGAAAAGAATCATGTAATTCGCTTTCAATAAAATGCAGTTCAAAAAATGCCACCTGTTAAATACCGTACGCTGATTTTGCATATGAAAAAGCTGTTCAGCTGGTGGAGCGTTCGTTCACCAAAGTTCGTTGCATTGACTGTGAGGTTACGGTGTCTCAATATGTCGATACCGTAAAAAAAACACAGCGGTTTTTGTGCTTTGTATGAATGTTTATAAGTAAAAATTAACTCCAGTGGTGAAAAATCACCACAAAAAAGGGACTTTTACTAAAACATACTCTTCAATGTTAACTTGTTGAGTGACAGTGGAGTGGTATTGTGGCAAGACCGCATGCAATGAAAGTCATGAGCAAGCTTTGGTGTCAACGGGTCCAGTCTTTGAATTTTCAATGAACACTGACTTAATTTTCAGGTCAATAAGCCAAAAGTTACTCGTCCGTGGTGACCAACCTCTCCGTTTGTGAATTTTCCCATTCTAAAATGACTGTCAAGAAGCAATTGGAGCGAGTTTGACATCGGGAAATTCAGCTTTCAAGACACATTGAAAACCACCGATGCCTTAGGTTGTTGGTTTAAATTCTATTTAGTCTGCGCATGAGCATTAAAAAGACCACCTAGGTTATTAGAAAAACATAGGATACTGGTATAGTGCAATGGTAATCCAAACTTCATAGGGCTTGTGTATGATATCAGCGCAGTAAAAACATGACAAAGAAGTATATTATTTTTCAGAAGCTTCAAAACATTCCTTTATAGCTACAGATTTTTTTCTTTCTGTATAGATAAGTTAAAACTTTTAACTGCAAAAATACCTTGAAGGTACAATTAAAATGGCTGTTATTATTTGTACATTAAGCCCCAAGAAAGTAAACATACAAACATATGAACTGTTAGAATTTTTTCTATGAATATGAAAGCCCCACTAGCTGTAAATCTTGAAATTTGTTGACCTAAAAAAGGCTTCCTATTTTCTCTGGTTTTCTTTAAATTCTACCCATTTACAGGATATAGTCTTTTACAGCTTTACAAAACATTCTTTAGTGAAAAATTGGACAAGTAAAGAAAACAAAGCATTTTTGTCCCAGTTGAAAATATTCAACACTAAGCATTACATTGGACTACTCTGTTGTTTCCGTGAATATTCAAATGCATATATGCACGGTGTACACTGTTTTTGCTATATTTGCATGGGGTGCCATTTTACGTTTGGGCACACATTTATTATTTTTCGTGTTTCAAATTGCACATGCAGTCTCACTGGGCAGTTAACAATACTTGTATTCCAACCCCTCAAAGAGCACATTCCCAAAAACTTGTTTTAGTTCAGAAGTAAAATCACATAAAGAATGCTAAATGATACAGCTAGTGGGGCTTTAACAATTAATTTAATATAAATGAACCATCCAGCACTGTTAGAAGTGTGAGGAAACCCCATGAGAATGTCTGACATTTTCTCATGATATACATGATAATTTTCAAAATAAAGTGCCTGAAATGAAAAACCAATGCTTTATATTTTTTCAAACAGGTAAATTATACTGGGCAAGTGGTTTTCCAATTTGGGCAAGTGAACCGAACCCCCACTTGCCCGAAGGGCAAGTGTATAAAAAAATAAGTGTCTTTCCCTGAAATACTGACTGGAAGTTGATGAAACTGGGTACAGATGTTGATAAAGCTGACCGCATAGTGCACAGAGATAAGGGACTGGTCAGTTTCTTCAGCCTGGGGGGGGGGGCCGGTGGATTCATGGGGGGGTCACCCTGTTTTTGACTTTGGTGATAGGGGGGGTCACCATGTTTTTGAAATGCCCAATAGGGGGGGTCAGTGTGTTTTTGAATTTTGACACAGGCTCATCATTGCCTAAAATGCTAGTGTCAGCCACAAAATTCATCATTCAGTTGTATTTTTCGGCGCGCCCTTCGGGCGCGTAACTTTAATAATCAGTCATATTTTTCAGCACGCCCAACTTTAACATATCAAGCATACATACATCAGAGATATCTGTATGTTCAATATTTTTCAGCGTGCTCTTCAAGCTCATTACTTTAATATATCATACATCTTTCAGCATGCCCTTCAAGTGCATGACTTAATATACCCGGTACAAGGCATATAGGCCTATATCAGAAATATCAGGATGTTTCAAATTTTTTGGCGCGCCCTTCGGGCGCCATACTTTCAGAGATATCTTGATGTTTGCTAAGTGAAAGTATACCAGTATGAAATCTGCATTTCATATGAAAAGGATGACAAATTCCTGATACTTTTCTGTTCTCTCTGTGAGAATTCAGTATGAGAAAGTAACATGCACAAATATTTCACAATATATATTTGATACAGTGACTTATTTTAGAGATAGAAAAATGACAAGATATCTTTCCTTCTCATTGATGCAACTATTTTCCTTTGTTTCATAGGTTTTCTGTAGAAAGATGCTTTTTTATGAACAAAATAACAGTTAAAAAAGGCAGTTTTTGTCATTATTAGCTGTGCTTTTATGGTTTCAACGTTACACAAGAAAAGGTCCTCTCAGACACTGTACACATCAGATTTGGCTAAAAAAGCTCTCTATGGCTCCTCAGTAGATTTAATTGGATGGTTGGCAAGTCTTAACACCCTGAGTTTTTGATTCACTGCTTTTTCCTCTTTGATATTAATGATTGACATCCATTTCTGTACAACAGTTCAGGACATCTGGTTAAGCAGAGAAAGTGTGAAATACATTCACAGCTCATTCAAAATACAGCTCATTCAAAATGTACTGTATTTAAGGTAAAGTACGACGAATTCGGACGCGCACACGCTTTAGAACGTTTCTGCGCAGATTTAACTCCAGCCTGCCGCAAATTGGTTATTTTGTAGCGCATGTATTTAACATCACCTGTCATTGTTGAAATTGCGCTTTTACCCAATTTTTTGACCCAGTCTCTTAGAAATACATGTGACCTATAACCTTGTCATATTTTGACCCCCTAGGAAGCTGTTTTTTATTCAATATGAGCGAAAAATTAACATTTCTCTCCCATTTACATGGCGCATATTACCCATTCAACTGGAGATATTGTAAAAAGTAGCGTGGTGACACCCTTTTATTAAAAGTGTAAACTAAATGGTATTATGTCAGGATTTTATTCGCCGAGTTTGGTCAAAATGACACCATTCAAATTGACAGGAAGAAAGTTCGAAAATTATGTAGTGATATAATTTCGATATCGTCATTTTGTAATCGATACTTATGTTAAAATTTCTTTACAAACATCATGAAAACTATACATTCGATAGATATGGATCTTAAGTCTTGGTATTTATTAAAATTAACTCATTTGCTAAGCGTTTTATAATTGCTTTCTTTAGTTTAAGTGAATTATATCATTTTTATTTATTTCTAACGACGCCATTTTAACGTCCGTTTCCATGGAAACGAGCGTGGTGACCCCCATTTTTTATTTCATTTTTGCACTTGCACAACTTCCAAGAATATTTGTGCAAAGTTTCAAGAAAATGACACCACAACCTAATTTTGACATAATTCGTAGTACTTCACCTTAAACTTTAAGATTGACACTTTGAAATTCCTATCTTACAACTGACATGTCAACAATTTCACTAAAACATAGAATGACTATTTAAAATATAAATATATGTAAAATGTAAAATATAATATATATATATATATATATATATATATATATATATATATATGTCCATCTTTTGTTTTACCTTTGTCGCGCCCGGGGGGGGGGGTCACCCTGTTTTAGAAATTTGGAATAGGGGGGGGTCACCCTGTTTTCAAAATTTGGAATAGGGGGGTCAGCCACTTTTTGACGTCGGCAAAAAATAATCCACCGGCCCCCCCCCCAGGCCGAAGAAACTGACCAGTCCCTAATACCAGGGATAATCAGCAATGAATTGCTCCTTCATAATTAATGTGATATTTTGAGAAATACAGAGTCAAAAGTGATGAAACTTGGTGCAGATGTTGATATACCAGATGTCTGAATATAGTACACAAATCATATGGCAATACTGTGCCAATTTATTGCTAATTTGCATATAGTTTTCGAAATTTAGCTCATATTTGGTATGTATATAAGTACCAAAAAGAGCTTATATGGTGAGTCGGTGGCGTCTGTATGTCTGTATGTACCGGTATGTGTGGATGTATGTCCGTCACATGCAAAGGCTCCCATACCGCCAAAGCTACCATCTCAGTATTTGGTGTACAGGTAGATGCAGGGGTTGAGATGTGACGTTGTTTAAATGAACATGTCAGTGTCAAAAATATGCAAATGAGGTAAGAAAAAGGGAAATCCTGCAAATGTGCAGGAGTGGTGGCGTGCCAATGACTGAAAAAGGCTATTCCACTGACCTTGAGTCATTTCCTGTCATTGTTTATGAACTGTTACATATTAAGGGGAGAACCATTTGATTCTTTGGGGAGTATGGAGGAAGTGGGTATGGGAGCAATTTTTTTTTCCTGTCTGAGTGTCACCATTTTTTTTTCTACTGTCAGACCTGCATCAATTTTTTGTTTTCAAATGGAGTAGCAGTGCAATTTTTAGCTCCCATAGCCATATGTATATATGCCAATGGAAGCTATTCTTATAGGCTAGGGAAATGTCTGTATGTCTGTATGTCTGTATATCTGTATGTCTGTCCGTCAACATCAAAAACTCCAAAACCGCTGTACATTTCATCTTGATATTGGTGTGTACATGGATGATGGGCTGTAGATGAGATTTTGTTCAAATGAAGTTGTCATTGCCAAAAATATGCAAATTAAGTGAAAAAATGTAAAAACAGTCAAAATTGAAAAAACTCAATAACCACTGAGCAGATTACATGAAAAATTAGCATGTAAGTACTTTGGGCTGACATGAAATGATTGTGCACATCTTGGGTCAGTATCTTGTCAGTGACTTGCTATTTTTCATGAATTTTTTTGTAATTTTCTCCCATTTTGGTCAAAAAATCTCCTGCTCTGAAACCACAAGTCCGATTGATTTGAAACTTGGTATGGAAGTGCATAGGAGTGACCTTTCCCAAATTTGGGCAAATCGTGGTGAAATTTGCATATTTTTAGTTTACACGTCCACAGACTCCCATGTATAAGGCAGATCTCCATAGACTCCCATGTATAAGGCCACGAAAAATAAAAATTTAGTTTCTCATCGTATTCATATTGCAAAAAGGATGCAGTGACACAATTTTTAGTCCCCACAGATGAAGTCCAGTGAGCTTATAGATTGGGTCATGTCCGTCTGTTCGTCCATCCGTAAGTCCATCCGTTCACGCATATATCTCGGATATTTTGACAAAATGTCATGTGACCTTGATGACCTTTGATCTCAAATATACATATTTGTCCATAACTCAGTAACCACAAGTGCTACAGCCTTCATTTATGGTATGATGGGACACCTTATGACGCAACATATTGTACCTCATTAATTATGTGCATATCAAATTTTGAGCGAGCCAATAGAGCTAGAGGTCTGATTTTTGGTATGTAGGGATAACTTAGCAAAACAATTTTTTTGACAAAATGTCACGTGACCTCGGTGACCTTTGACCTCAAATATACATATTTTTCCATAACTCGGTAACCACAAGTGCTACACCCTTCATGTTTGGTATGATTGGACACCTTATGACGCCACATACTGTACCTCATTAATTATGCGCATATCTCATTCTGAGCGAGCCAATAGAGCTGGATGTCTGATTTTTGGTACATAGGGATAACTATAGGAGAGAAATTTTTTGACCAAATGTCATGTGACCTCGATGACCTTTTACCTAAAATATATGTTTATGTCAATAAATAAGTGTTATGTCCTTTGTATTTAGTAGGATGGGAGACCTTATGACAACACACGCTTTACCTCATTAATTATGTACACATCTAATTCTTGGCAAGCGAATAGAGCTAGAGATCTGATTTTTTGGCATATAGGGATTAATTAGCAATATAATTTTTTTTTTCAAAATGTCATGTGACCTCGATGACCTTTGACCTTGATTATACATATATATGCATATTTCAGTAACCACAAGTTCTATACCCTCCAATTTTGATAGGATATTAGACCTTAAGATGTCACATCTTGTACCTCATTTATAATGCGCATATGTATTTCTTGGCTGGCCAATACTGCTAGAGGTCTGATCTTTTTTCCCGATTTAGAACCATAACTTAGACATGCCACATGTGTTTCAAATTGGGAACAACGACATAGACCTATGTGCCCATAGATCTCAACATATACACTCCAGTGATACTTCTTAATGACCATATTTTCCTGCCCCATCAAGACTAATACTCCTATTACAAGTGGGGACTATGTCATTGTAAATGACTTGTTGAGTTAATGGTTGTATCACAGTATTCGATATATCTCATTCTGTATTTTTTCCATTTTATATTCTGAATAATTACATTAAACATATTTCACTGTCTCCAGTACATTTCATTTACGTATTTTCACTTCATGCACTTTATCCCTTTCACACATGTTCAAATATCTGACCAGAGAACAAACACTAAATAGTCCAGGATGGGAGCTACAGTGTCATTGACGCTATTTTTTTATTTATTGGTCTTCAAGTTTGTAATATGTTGTATATAGGGAGTCGTCATTATTTACGGCCTGGAACTCCGAAATTTTGAGTGACCCCCCCCCCCCCTCGCCAACCCTGATGAATTTGAGTAACCTCCCTCTCTAACTCTAAAATTTTGACTGACCCCCCTCCCCACTTAGAAAAGTTAAAAGTTAGTTACCAGCTAGTACATGTAATTGTAAAATTTACAAAATATTAAAAGCAACAGTAAAGACCTTTCAAATCCTGATGTACCCTGCTAGACTATCATCAGTTATCTCATGATGGTTCAAAAAAGGTGAACCCATCAAAATGAAATTCAAAGTCACAATGAAATAAAGATGTAAAAGCTCACACTATAACCAGTATCTAACCATATAGTATATTGTTTTAATTTGGATGGGTATTGTGACAGGGTTTTCACTAGGATATCTGACCGGGCAGAATTTGAAAGTACGGTACAGGGGGAGAACACGCGAGAGGCTTAGTGGCAAAGTGTTAAAGGGGCTTTCCCCTATCTTGCATGGAAATTTTTAAAATATTGATGTGTGCAATGGTGCAGTCTGGTGCAATCTGAAAGGTGTTTTTAATTTTTTTCAACTAAGTGAAACTGTTAGAATACCCCAAGGGGGAGAGCACAAGAGGGGGGTTCCCCCTCTCGTATTGGAAAGTTTGAGAAATTGATGTTTTTAATGGTGCAATCTGAGAGGAGTTTCAGTTTATTTTGCACTCGGTAACACTTTTTGAAAATGACATTGAACACTGATATTTTTTACATTTTTTGCATGATCAGTGTTTGAGTCACAATATTCAACAACCAAACAATGACAATATATTTTGTTAAAACAGTTCTGTTTGCCAAAGACTGAAGACAAATGAATATACAGGAATGGAAAATCTCTGACCTTCTTGTGTCATTTCTCCAGTTGCCAGCTTCTAATGAAAAGCCTGAATATGGTATGTTTCCCCCAGAAATCAAATGGTTCTCCCCTAACAGACCTGCTCAAACTAAGAGGGACCAGCTGTGATGAAACATTCTCTGCTATGCATGTTGCTAAAGTTGACCTCCATTACCTAATGTTTCAAACCTGATTTACTTTTGTCATTCTTGTTTTTCTGGTTTAAATATGTTTTTTTTTTTTTTTCCTGGTTATACTGTGCAGAAATCATTGTCATAACATCAACATAGAATATTTCCTGCACTGAACAGATAGAAACAATTAACACTTATTGTTGATCTTATGGTACCCATACTGGTATGTACCAATTCTGATAAAATTTGAGCGACACGGTATAATTGCGGTATTTTTGTAGGTAGGGTAATGTGGTAAGAAATATTGAAGCAAAGTTGATGAAACTGTACGGATGAAGTCTGGTACAGATGTGGGTTTCACATTGCTTTAACAGTTTACAAAGACATTATTATCACATGTTATATTATTGAACATGTCCCATACCAACCACCTAAAATGCCTATCCTTCTACTGTGCCACAGTTTAACAGAACAAAAACTTTGATTTGCACCATTCCATATGCACACCATATCGGTTAAGGTGCCAAATAACAAGTGGGGACTGTGTCATCAATGATGACTTGTTCTTTTGAATTTAGGACACTACTCTTCAGTATTATATTGAAGTAAAAGTGACAAAATTTACTGAGTAATAATTCACCTGGTACAACTCATAAGTGATACCTGTAAGCTGGATAGCTCTGCATGGCAGGGCTGTGTGTTACTGGCGTTATACAGCCTCCCACCACAGAGGAGGCCGTATAACGCCGGTAACATACATCCCTGCCATGCAGAGCTATATGCTGGATATCTACCTAATATATATTTAGTAGGTATGGCAATGGGAGCTAAGTTATAGAAGTCCTGAAGTTACAACTATTTTTTTTAGCCCAGTGAAAATGGGTAACCTTGCACCTTTTAGGTTTTTCTTGACCATACATATCCCTGGAGTAGTTGATTTAATTTTCTCATGATATAACATTGGTCAATTTATGTAAACATTAGACAAAATTGAGCTCCCATCATGCCTTGTAGGCTGCTGTCATCCCCCTAATATAGCTAGAT
This sequence comes from Ptychodera flava, assembly GCF_041260155.1. NCBI lineage: Eukaryota > Metazoa > Hemichordata > Enteropneusta > Ptychoderidae > Ptychodera > Ptychodera flava. The sequence goes on along the minus strand of NC_091932.1, from coordinate 44,694,786 downwards.
GCTTCTTTTACTTGATGGTTTACATGTAAAATTTCATGGAAAAACTAGATTTGGTGGTTAAATTCTACAGAGCATGCATTTTGATTTCATGGGGATCTTAAATTGAGTTTATAGTTCACATTGTTGAGAATGATATGATTGACTAGATTAATGTTATT